>NC_053493.1:195089066-195386566 GCF_905171775.1 Rana temporaria | reverse complement strand
ATTAAGTTGTTTGTTTTTCATACTTGCCTGTGTAGTTTGTGATTAGAAAATGACTACATGTGGGTGCCATTATCACTCAATTACTGTTTACAGCTTGTCCACATTGTGCTGCTCGGTGCTGAAATCAGTTTAACACACTATTACAGAGAGATACAATAGAAACACGTTCATGTACGTCTTAATCTGCCGCCTCTAAATTATCTGCTGGGTATTAGCAATAATCTAAAACATAACCTTTCCTTTCTTCCCTCCTAAATATGTCAGAGGTTAAAATGTTGCTTTCTCCTGTCTCTTGATCTTGTGCAGAATATGTAATTGTTGATGTCATCTTTATAGCTCCAGAACCTGCTGCTCTTTTATACACCCTAGCACCACCAGCATTAATCATTCTTAATTCTTCCTGTATTCTCAGCTAGTGTCGCTCCCTTATGAAATAATCAACGATAAACCGACTAAACCAGCGTTTAACATGGAATACTTCACAGGCTTAAAAAAAAATCATCAAAGCATAGCCATAATTAAATTATCTGTGACATGATTACAATGTGATGGGAAATAATTTTGTCCGACAAAAAAAAAAAAAAATCAAAAGGGTGCAATAATCACATTGTTGTTGACAGTGATGATTAATAATTTATAAGGTGTTATACACACAACAAATTGTCAATCATTGTTTAAATGGACGTCCATGCTCTCGCTTTTTAGGGTTGTAAAAATAATATCTTAGATTGGTGAAATTGAATGTCAATATTTATCCTTATTATTAGGTTTTCAAGTCAATGCCTCCTTTTCCTTGATCTTTTTATCTTTTTTTTAAGCTAGACTTGTCTGTCGCGATATCACGATATATAGGATTTTGATAGAGACACGTCATTCGTTTTCCTAATAAAATTCATAGTTAAAAACAGTCCAAAATCACAGAAACTGGAAAGCTGGTCACACACAGGCAGATTTTGATCTGTCATTCTATCAGATTTTTTTTTTCTTTTTTTTACAACTGTGGCTGGATACAGCCTGAAATAGATCTTCATATTGTATAGTTGTCAGTACATTTTGTTCATCTGACAGATCAAAATCTGGTCAGTTCGGGTATTTAGATGTTCCCAGCACTGTAACCCCACCAAAGAAATGTCATCTTATAAGAGCTGATCAGGATTTTAATGACACCAAATCAGAATTATTCTTGGCAGGCTTTTGCACATGTGCACTGTTTAGAAGAAAGACAGTCAGATAAATTGCAAGCTCCGTGGTAAGGATTGATGCACATGGAGCTGTGCACTTCTTAAGGCTGGATTCACACCTATGCATGGTTTTAGGCTGGATTCACACATATGCATTGTTTTAGGCTGGATTCACATCTATGCATTGTTTTAGGCTGGATTCACATCTATGCATTGTTTTAGGCTGGATTCACATCTATGCATTGTTTTAGGCTGGATTCACACCTATGCAGTTTTAGTGCTTTTTGCTCCATAGGAAACCATGTTAAATGGACTGTAGTGCAAATCTGCAAAATGCAAAAAGCACTAAAACTGCATAGATGTGAATCCAGCTTAAAACTGCAGAAAAGAGCTAATGCCTGAATACAATATCTACACCAGCCTGAATACTGCAATTATATTCACATTTTTTTTACAGCAACGTTAAGAAGAGCAATAAATAAATAATAAATAATTGGTCCTGGATAGCTACATATGCACAGAGCTGATGGGGCAAAAAAAAAAAAAAAACGGCAGCCCAAGCCAATGTCATCCATAGAACAAACATCAGATCACTTACTGACTTCAGGAAAAATAAGTTTGTTTTGACACGTAGGATAGTAAAAATTAAAAAAAAAAAAAAGTTGGATAAGGAGTTGTGCAGTTAAATTCCTTAGCAAAATCCATGGGCGGGAAGCTATTTATTATATAAACACGTTGAGTTCCTTTTCATGGGGAAAGCGGATTTAAACAGTGACTGTCATTGTTTTAAGAAAAAAAAAAACAGTGCTAATGTGTGAACCTCTAGAGCCAGCGCAGTTCAAGGTGAAGTGGATTAACTATTAAGGCTCCACAAGCTTCACACCTTTTTTCCTCAACATCTCATTAAAGGATCCCTCTGATACCTTATCATAGGCATGCTCGCAAATTGACCTATTGGCAAGCTAAGTATAATACTTCCAGTGGATATCACTCCCAAACCTCTATGATGCAGTTCAATTATCTCCTAGAATTTGTAAAAAAATAAATAAAAAAGATGCATTCTTGTAAAATCTCAGGGAGGAAATGGAATGATGAGAATGTCGACAATGATCCACTTCTTTTACTTTTCAGGTTATTTCGGTTAAGAATGTTGCGACACATTTTGTAGTCAATTTGTATTTGATTAGAGCTGGTGGGGCGCCTGGTGGTGCGCCTGGTGGGGCGCCTGGTGGTGCTTTGCTTCTTGGGTACCCCAGCAGGGTCTCCCCTCCTCTCTATAAAGAAAGTTGAGGAGCACTGTCCCTGCTAAATGTCTTCTTTCATAGCAAGGTGAGGTGTGCTCTGCTAGTGAGCAGCCTTCCAGAAACAATAGTTCTTTTATGAGAACAAATGTTGACATTTGAAGGGAGCAAGGAAAAGCTCAAGCTAGACGGGAGCAAGGCAGTTGTGAGTGAAAATCGCCCCTAGTCCTTTCTGACAACTGCATCGTGTCCCCGGGGATCCCACCTGAGATTAAACCTATTTACACACAAAGCCACCTCAATAAAGGGCTCAAAGGCAGCACCTGAAAGGTCCATGTCACAACCTGTATAGCAGAAATACATAGTCAAACATCCAAGGCTAGGGATTAGGCACACACACACACACACACACACACTTCCCAGAATTATAGATAGATACATACATACATACCTATATACACACACTTCCCAGAATTATAGATAGATACATACATACATACCTATATACACACACTTCCCAGAATTATAGATAGATACATACATATATATACACACACTTCCCTAAAATACGTGTGTATATGATTGTGGTGTTGTCTTATATATTTCAAATAGGTACACACAACACAGATACACACACACTTCACATTAGCTGATCAAAAAGAAAGTACATCCGAACAAACAACAAATATATATATATATATATATATATATATATATATATATATATATATATATATATATATATATATATATATATATATATATATATATATATATATATATATATATATATATATATATATATATATATATATATAAAAAACATTTAAGTGTGTGTACTTGTTTTGTAATCTGCTGATGTCACGAACATATTCACACTTCCCAGAATTATATGTGTATAGATGTATAGATAGATGTATAGATAGATAGATAGATAGATAGATAGATAGATAGATAGATAGATAGATAGATAGATAGATTTAGAAAGATAGAAATATATATATATATATATTCTCTCTGTCTATCTATCTATCTATCTATCTATCTATCTATCTATCTATCTATCTATCTATCTATCTATCTATATCTATCTATCTATCTATCTATCTATCTATCTATCTATCTATCTATATCTATCTATCTATCTATCTATCTATCTATCTATCATATATAGCAAAGTTCCATATATTTATGTGTGTGTCTATATATATATATATATATATATATATATATATATATATATATATATATATATATATATATATATATATATATATATATATATATATATATATATATATAGATAGATAGATAGATATAAAGTTGTTGCTGTATGCACTGTCTGTTCCCAGGACTTCTCATATCCTGTGAACACGCACTGGACTGATAGCTGAAGTATTAAAGATAACTTTCAGATGCCCTTTTTAACAAGGCAGGGCAAGAAGTCACTACTGGTTTCCACTGCACTAGGCCACTGGAGAGAAATCTGTTTGTCAATATCAACTGGTCCAGCAATTTTCCATCCTCACACTCATGGGTCTATCTAAGTTGGCAGATGTTTAGCCACGACTTTATAAATTGCTCAATATCAGCCCATATTAAACCCCAAATGACCATTCCTAAACAACTAACAGCATACAGGATCTCCCCTGCTGGGATCTAATAATGCTCTTACACTGGAACGTTATTAATCATGGAATGAAATAGACGAGGCTCTTGAAAAATAAGTGTATGATTGATTAAAGGGCATTCTAAGAAGCTGTTATTCTTGTTTTATTACCACATGCTATATACACTCAATTTATCTTGGTAGGGAATAGATAGGCTTTTATGTTTCCAAGCAAGCTAAAAGGCACGTTATCTAGTGACTGCGCTGTACGAGACATACCTTCTTTCATTTGTTTAGTGGTCAGTGTCACTTTCCTTCCTGTACCATACCTGCAAGTGACCCAGAGACCTGGCCACTTGTTCATATATGCCTGCTGAGGACGCTCATGAGAAAATATAGATGGCAAAATGGTGGAAATGTCATAGGAAGGAGGGGGTGAGGGTTGTGTGTGTTTGGAAAATAATAATAATAATAATCACAAATGGCAATAGATTATATATATATATATATATATATATATATATATATATATATATATATATATATATATATATATATATATATATATATATATATATATATGTGTGTGTATATATGTCACACTCAGTGAAAAGAAATGAACCTGCAAACTTGTGCCCATATGAAACAGCTCATCAATATAAAGGGTATTTTTAAAGACTTTATTCATAAACACAATAAGATAATGAAACAATAATAAAGCCACAAACCTGCCTGAAACCTGTCTGGCTGATTGGATGGAAACATTTCCACACTTGCATATAAGCGGGTATTTCTTCATTTATTATTTTTTTTAGGCAAAAGCCTGTATGTGGTCTGTGCATAGGTTGTAATAGCATGACGATTAACAATTTCATTTCTAATCTGTGTTTATTTACAGTTCAGTATATAAATTATTAAAGAATACTCATTGACAATCAAAGAATCAAGAAAGGTTCATAGTGATCATCATCTGTTTTCAAATAAAAACAGTCAGAATTTATTTACAAAACAAATGTTAAATTTCATTGCAATACAACTTGCATAAATTACTAGAAGCTTTTTTTTCATATCTTTACAAAAATAAATATGAAATCTTTTTTTTTTTTTTTTTTTTACTTTGTCCCACATAATTTAGTTCTCCAGTTCATCGGTCAAGACGTACTGTCTCTATGGTATAGATCTTTTTATTTTTTAGAAATAAGTGTTCTTCCTTTTCCATTCAGTCTTTACAATAAAATTCTATCATACCTATAGAATATATAACCGTGGCAACGCTGTGATCAAGTCAAAGATATCCTGAGAAAATAAAGAGATTGCCCCAAACAAAAAAAAAAAAATAATCACAATATACATCAGGGTAACTATACTATACCAATCATTTTCACATATGTCCAAGGGAGCTCTTCTTTATTGTTTAAAAATAAAAACATAGGGGGGAAAGTCTGTAGATTTAATAGTGCTCTGTGTGTCTTCTTTTATACAGTGGCACAAGATGTGATCCGGATTTAGATACGTTTTACTTATTAGCTCGGGGAGAGAAGATGGCTTGCTGAGGTTTTTTTTTTCTAAGCAATTGTGACACCTACCTGTGAATCAAGGGAAAAAAAACAAGTCGCTAAATTGTTTTTTTTTTTTTTTTTGTCACACAAGACTTAAAAATTTGATATTTGTGCACCGATCATTTCAATACATTCAGTCTAGCAATTTATATATATCATCATACATCGTTGTAGATTGATGACATTTATATGTGAGAAAGCTGCAACAACAGATCGGTTCAATGCAGTGCATCACGTTTTAAAGTATTATTGAATGTAACCGTATATATAGATATATATGTATCTATATTTATATAGGGAAGGTTGGGGACGGGTGAATTAATATAGATAACACAATAAAGAATTAAATGGCCTCATAATTACAGGGCCCAGAGTGCTTTTCAGTCATTAATAAATCATTTATCTAAACTGCCTTATTTAATGGGCCCCAGACATAAGGCCTTATTTGGAGCCATAATATGACATGAAATTATTTAGGCTATAACTAGTAATAAAGGAGGCAATTGACGGTAAAGGCAGTTGTTATCTGTACAATAGGGCTTGGAGTCAGTGCCAAATGATCAGAGCAACAGAGACTGTTTTTACTTACTTCCATTGCTGTGTGATTGCACATCTATAGGTATGGCTGCACTCCTACTGTGCAGACTTCAGTGGGATCTGTCAAAATATAACCGTCAGTTAGTCACAGGACACAGCCAGCTAACTAGATTATAGGTACCAATTCTCCGATGGACTGCCTTTCGCAGCCAAGAGGTTTAGGAGCTACATTAAATGCTATGGTTTCAATTAACATAAATACTCTCATTTAGAAGCACAAACACAGTGTGACAGCAGGCCAAATGCGTTACACATGGGGAAAGGCTGCATTTGGACTATTGTGGGGCTACTTTCAGTAGACTTTGTGCATTTGGATTTCATATGGCAAAGCTTGTGCATAGTCACTTTTTACAGACAATCGTTTCTGGGTTTTCTTCATTCAGACATACAGCAGGAAGAGCTAACACTATGTAGAGTTCTTTTTCATATAATGATAATAATAATAATAATAATAATAATAATAATAATTCATCAAAGCAAATAAGCATGAACTAGGTTCGAGTTATGGATGGAACACATTGTCCTGGGGAGTTGCACACCCACCTTTTTTAGAGTCATAGCTGGCTGACCTGTAGTGCTGATCTATCTGGTTGCTGGCAGTTTTTAGACAGTCATTGCTTGTGTGTTTGTGTAGAGAGTTGCTGCTTAAAACAGTTTGATTTAGTGCCTCGCTGGTAGTCATGGTGGCTGAATTGTATCTCAGGATCCCTTGGCTTTGGAGAGCATTGAAATTTCCATAGTTCGTATAGTTGCTATAAAAAGGCGATGTATAGTAGATGTGCCTTCCCAGGATTGAAGAGGAAGGGTAGGCAGAGTTGTGGGATACTGATGAAGAGGTGGCAGAGGATACAGTAGACGGCTGGCAGCTCTGCCCTATATTCTGATGTTTAATGTCTGAGGTGGCTATCTCAGCCAGGGACCAAAGTTTGGGTTTGCTGGCCTGGGTCTGAGAAGTTGGGGAAATCCTATTGTCCAAGATGGCTTTGTTAGAAGATCTGGGGCTCCCCTCATGCTGGTGATTAAGGATTGGTGCCTCTATGCCTGTGAGGGGTGAGGAGGTCACAGGTTTGGGAGGGAGACTCCTGTTTTCTTCATCTAAGTCTTCCTCGTCCTCTTCATCCTCATATTTGTCCTTGGATTCAGTGCCTGATTCACAAAGATGGTCTCCAGCTCTGCAAGGTAACTTTTCTCCATCAGACTCAGCAGAACAAGAGTGGTCAGTCAATGAGTCAACGTGCAAACTAATACCTGGAAACAAGAAATAGAAAAATAATTATCTGGGAGTTAAATACAGTATTTTCTGTCAATTCACCAGAGGTCTGTACATTAAAATGAAGAGAAGATGAGAAATTTAAATGACAATACTGCTAAGGGGCTTCCATTACTGTCTCGCTTTTAGAAGGCCAACAGGGGATTATTAAACATGCTTAATGTGGCTATACAAGTTTTAATTATATTACTAATGTGCGATTAGATCTCACTGATGAAATCAGAATCCGATCGAATGGTGGCCTTATATGCTGCGATTATATTCGCTGATCGATGTGACATTCGACCAAAACCATCAAGTTAGGAATCAATGACCATACACAATTCGATTTTTATATCTGACCGAGATGTAATTTTTATAATCAGATTGATTATGAAGTATAGTGGAAACAGGCATACCATGGATAACCTATTTTCATATCTTCCAACTACTGATCCAATCTAATTTCCCTATGTGTGGCATATCAATAGATTGTGTTGTCGACTATTGACCTATTATTGCTCGATCGGAAAATAAATCAATAATTTATGAAAGCATATGTGGCACTTATTAAATTACCACTAAAATGCCCAAGGTTTTAAGGAATTGATGGGCTCGATTACAGAAAGATAAAGGCCAGGTAATCACAATGTCCCTAGTCATCAATGAGCTAGTTGAGCAGCCTGGCCTATTACAGTCTAGAGAGAAGAAGAATAGTCTGGCAGCAAGGCTCACCTTCATCCTCTGCTGAGGTCTCATTGTTATCCTGGATCTTATCAGAATGATCCTCCTTGCCTCTTTCTCCATCTCCATCATCGTCATCCTCGTCCTCACTTTTATTGCGAGGTGCCCAGGTCATCTTGTTCTCCTTTTTCAGCCTCCTCCTGGCATTGGCAAACCACGTGGAGACTTGGGTGAGGGTCATCTTGGTGATGATGGCCAACATGATCTTCTCGCCCTTGGTGGGGTAAGGGTTCTTCCTGTGCTCATTCAGCCAGGCCTTTAACGTGGCTGTAGCGTCCCTAGTAGCATTTTTTCTATAAGCGGGGTCATTTAATTGGTAGGGATAAGCCGGGCTGCCATATGGATGATAGCTGATTGCCCCTGTCATGCCAGCCGTATGTGCATCGTATGGAGAACCCTAAAAACACACAAGAATAAAAAAAATAGATCAATACAGATCATCGCTATCTAAATAAAGCAGACAGTTATTTTAATAACACTCTTTAATGTTTTTCTTTTTTTTCCCACAACATCGAAATTCTAATAGGGTGTGAAAACAGCAGCGAAGCCATAAATTATTTAAATCCAATATTTTTAACTAAAATTGTATTTTGATTAACCCTATTCCCTTGCTGAATCTTAACGACATCGCAGCTGCCAGAAGCCATTATGTTAAATGTAAACACCTCAACCGTCATCAGGAGAGCGCTTGTATCTGTAGCCTGGTGTGGATTGGAAAACTCTAAAGATCATTAAATAGATCGCTGGAAAATCACACCGATGTTGATTTGATTGTATTATGAAAAGAAGCCACAGGTAGCTCTTAAATCCTTCAGCTACATTGTAAACTTCAAAAGTGAGAAGAAGTTTGGTTATCTGAAAGCTGTTCCCTAGAACAATAGGAGCTCCAAACAATTCACTGATCTAATGCATTGTAAATCCAATTTGCAAATCAGAAGATATGCATGACTTCGGATTGTTCAAGTGGCATGCAATTAGCATTTTAATTCGCCCTTTAACGTTCAAATTGCCTTTATTTAACTGTGCATAATGCAGGCGAGTTAAAGATTTCCCCCCTAAAAGCAACTGGGAAAAACTTTTTACCCACCCAGGATAACTATTTTCTGCTGCCATGACCTTAATGGACTTAAAAAACGACTTTTTACAATGTCACAAAAGAAAAAAAAAAGATCCTGCTCTTTCTTTTTGAAGCTTTCACATCCATAAGCGTATTAAAGTATCAACAGCCTTTGAAAAGGAAACCTGCTTACAGACAGCAACAAACACACAGCAGCAAACAAAGCACAAATAAATGACACAAGCTTCTGGAGAACCCCATTTATGCTGCTTTATGTCACGTATTAGAAGAAAAAAAAATAGTATAAAATAATATAAATATTAATGAGATCTTAATATAATAATATCGCAGGGCGCTAAGCAGCAATGTGATTAAAATAGAAGTGATCCATCATTAAGCTAAGTGATGAATGACACGGTAACTACATAATACACTAAAGCGACGTCAAAATATATTTAGCACAACAGATAAAAAGAAAAAAAAAAAAAGAATAGATACTTTTTTTTTGTGTATTCATCGATTGATTATGTAATTAGAGCAGGGGGGTCGAAATTATGGAAGGCTGTCACGTGATTGGGGGAACGTTATATATAATATTTAGTGTTTAAAAATATGTATATATAGCTATAAATGTAAAAAAAGGAAAAGTGTATAATATATATATATATATATATATATATATATATATATATATATATATATATATATATATATATAACATTTAGTGTTTAACAATATGTATATATAGCTATACATGTAAAAAAAAAGGAAAATTGTATAATATATATATATATATATATATATATATATATATATATATATATATATATATATATATATATATATATATATATAACATTTAGTGTTTAACAATATGTTTATATAGCTATACATGTAAAAAAAAGAAAATAAAGAAAAAGTGTATATATGTGTGTATCTATCTATGTATCTATGTATATATATATATATATATATATATATATATATATATATATATATATATATATATATATATATATATATTATACACTTATACTATATGTATATGTGTGTATATATTTTAATGTTTGCAATCTATGGCCAATTTGTGTGTGTGTATGTATGTATATATATTTATATAAAATGTATTTTATTTTATTTTTTTATAAACACAAACTGTATTAGGAAAAAAAGGTGCAGGGTTGGCCTTCCAACTTCTGTGCCTCTGCTAGGAGTTGGGCTAACAATTGAAACTATTTTTTTTTTCTCTGATAAAGTATCTGTAGTGGAGAGAAATGTCCTTAGGATGTAGAGAAAGAAGCTCTTACCACGTAGGAGGGGAATCCGGCGGGGTCACCAGAGTAGGACAGCGGGCTGCTGAAGCCAGTGGCCGTCTGGGCGCTGAAGGCTGCGGATCCCGGGTAAGGACTGAACGCGGAGCCGGACGAGGATCTGGCCAGATCTTCGCTCCTCGGGGCGGCCAGCGCTGAGGCCCCATAAGCCGGACAGGAGTAGAGAGCCAAGGAGCCAGGAGGCTGGTAGAGATAACCCTGAGGATAGGACATCGCAGGTCCGTCTGAAGATAACCGGGACCGGATGAGTTTACAGAGGGGGATCAGGGTGGGAAAAAATAGGGAGGAGGGGGTGGGGAGGGAGAGGTCAATAAAGACAAGCTTCTGCCCTTATTCTGTCTCAGTTGTGGCTCCTCGCTTGTGTCCTCACTCATGCAGGGAAATAAAAGTGTCTTTGCCTCCACCCCTCCCCACCAGCCAGAGATCAATCTACTCTGTCTGTGATCATGTATAGGTAGAAATCCAATCAGAAATAGGAATCAAAGAGATGAGGGTGATGGAGGGGGGAAGCGGATCATGAAGTGGTGGAGACGTGGAGCAGCAGAGTGCTGGAGGTGATCAGGAAAGTGCTTGCTGCATATGGAGCTCTAGCAGCCAGCCAGCTCCCCCAGCGCCTGCAAAGACGAGTTTTTTTTTTTCTTGGCTTCTTTTTTTTTTTTTTTTTCTCCTTCATGGAGAGGAGGGAGGTGATGGTTTGTGGGTGGGGGCAGCTCAGAGTGAGAAGTGAGGAGTTAAGGAATAAAGAGGCTGGAGTTTGCTAAGGCACTTTGGAAAACGGAGCTGTCCATCAGAGCCATGTCATCTACATATCCAGAGGAACCTCCCCCCCCTCCTCCTCCTCCTCCCCCCCCTCCTCTACGTGTGAAGACAGGGAAAGGCAAGGGACAGGAGGAGGGGAGGAAGACTGACTGCTTTAATGGAAGTAATCCTCTCTCTATTAGCCAGTCAGCACTTGCACATAAGAAATGGCAGCCAGGTCTAAAACTGGTCACATGTGCACAATTCATAATAAAAATAATATTAATAATAATCTACAGGAACAAGGCAAGGCCAGGCAGTATTTCCTATACTACAGGGGAAATCATACACATAATTACTTTTGTGGCTCAGTTCATTCGGGTCTCCTACAATTATTCAAAACCCAGCCTGCCAATAATTCTATGGGCACGCAGGAGAGGACGTCTAATACATGCTAATCAGCCTACTGTCACCTTGTGCTCTTGATTTGTGCTGTATTATGACCTTTGCACATGACCACTTCAATACCATTGACTTGTGCCAAGTATAGGCTACCGGCAAATAAGGCGCAGGCCGTCCCCTGACCTCACTTCTAATATAGATGGACAGAGGAACACAAGACACAAAGATCTATTAGCAAATGACAAGGAGCGGCCAAGCATATTAACAATGGCTTTTTTTTTTTTGCAATGCTACTTCAGGTCATACAGCAATATCCAGAATGCTTTAACACCGACACGCGGGAAGAATATCTGCACATTTCCATTCAACCTTTCAAAAATACAGTATAATATAATATAATATAATACAATAGAATATAATACAATAGAATATAATATATTTTCACACACTTACACATATATGTGAGCACGTAGTTTATGTGTGTATTACTAAATGCACCACCACAACTCCATACCTAGTAATAAATAAAATGAATGGTTTACTTTTTTATATAATATAAACATAAAAAAAAAAAAAAGTAGTTAGAGAGGGAGAAAGACAAAAGAAAGGGAACGAGAAATAGAAAGAAAGAGAGAGAGAGAGAGAGAGAGAGAGAGAGAGAGAGAGAGAGAGAGAGAGAGAGAGAGAGAGAGAGAGAGAGAGAGAGAGAGAGAGAGAGAGAGAGAGAGAAAGGAGGAAGAGGATGAGGAAAACAGAGGGAAGGTGAGAAAGAATAAAAGCGAGAAAGAAAGAAAGAAAGAAAGAAAGAAAGAAAGAAAGAAAGAAAGAAGTAACAGTAAAGACAAAGAAAGTGAGAGCCGATAGAGAGAAATAAATACAAATAGAGAGATGAAGATAGAAGAAAGATGGACAAAGAGCGTTAAAGAAAGAGAAATTGATGAAAGAAAGAAAGAAAGAAAGAAAGAAAGAAAGAAAGAAAGAAAGAAAGAAAGAAAGAAAGAAAGAAAGAAAGAACGATAGAGAGAAAGATAGAAAGATATTAAGAAAGGAAGAGAGAATAAGAGAAAGAAAAAGAATGAGAAGTAATGACAAAGAAAGTAAGCGAGAAGGAGAGAGAGAGAGAAAGAAATAAAGATAGAGAAATAAAGATAGATGGAGACAGAGAGTTAAAGAAAGAGAAACGGAAAAGAAATAAAGAAAGAAAGAAAGAAAGAAAGAAAGAAAAAAAGAAAGAAAGAAAGAAAGAAAGAAAGAAAGAAAGAAAGAAAGGAAGAAAGCGATAAAGAATAAGAAAGAGAGAGATTAAGAAAAATAGAGAAAGAGAAAGAAAGAAAGAAAGAAAGAAAGAAAGAAAGAAAGAAAGAAAGAAAGAAAGAAAGAAAGAAAGAGATAAAGAATAAGAGAGAGAGAGATTAAGAAAAATAGAGAAAGAAAGAAAGAAAGAAAGAAAGAAAGAAAGAAAGAAAGAAAGAAAGAAAGAAAGAAAGAAAAAAAGGAAGAAAGAAAGAAAGTGAGAGAGAAAGAAAAAGGTGCCCTTTTATAAAGATTATGCCAACATTTGGGATTTTTTGTTTCCAGAGACAGCTCGCATTTCCTATAAAGCTGATAATCATTTGGGATTTTTTTTTTTTTTTTTACAGACAGATCTCAGATTTGACCTGTAGGAGGCGCACTTTTCCAAAAATAAAATAAGTGCGGTCGAACTGCCATCCATTCTCCATCAAGATTACGCGTTTTCCAGGACAGTATCCAGATGAAATGGTAATCTTAATATGTATTGCCACTAGGATGACCACCTCCAGTAACCTGTCTAATTTTCATTAGTGTTTTTTTTTTTCTTTTCTTTTTTTTTTTCTTTTAAATAATCTAATGTTTTAGACAATAATGCGCCATCCCTGCACTGTCCCCATTTCTATGTAAGTGCCTGTACGGGAGAATCAATAGGAGTTCATAGCATCTGAATAAAACATTCCTCTTTGTCTCAGAGTTTTAATCATATATTTCTCTGGGTCTCATAGCTTCAGACACTTGATTGAGACAGCTAAATCAATTGTAGGGAATTAGCATAGAGAGTCGGTCTGAATGTACAGTGAGGGACGGTTCTGAAATGATACATTCCTTGCTTCTACCATCAGCCTGAACTGACAGAGCACAAATTCCAAGTACTTTGGGAAGCTTTTTACTATCACTTCGCTCATTCAATTAATACTCATTATTACTCCACCATAGGAAGCAAAGGAGACACTTGTGTGTGTGTGTTTACACTGTGTAAGTACTTTGTTGCAACTTTTAATACTGTTATATATATATATATATATATATATATATATATATATATATATATATATATATATATATATATATATATATATATATATATATAATTTAATGTTTTATATCTCAGTGATAGATATCTTTAAAATAATAGAGGTTTGCTATGTATATGTAGCTCAGAGTTTTGCATGCCAAGTTTGGCTAGCTATGATAAATAGGTCACCGTGTGAATATTGCGGCTCATTTCTAAATTCATGCAAATGCACGGAAAAAGGCGAATCTGGGTTGGAAAGTAGAGTTGTGTTTCTTTGAAGTGACTTGTATTTTATTGGCAGGAAAAACGCCTTTAGTTTAGGAATAAATAGTAGAGATGTGTGCATGTCTTGGGAGAAGGAAGGAGCTCCAATGCCCGACATTTCTTGGAAATAAAATCCAGCTTATTAGGAAGTTTACCTTACACTCTGATTTTTTATTTATTTTTTGTAACTGATTGCAATTTTTTTTTTTTTTTAGAATGAGTTAGATAATTATTACTATAACATGGACTGCCGATACAACTTTTTATTTAGGAAGTAAATAGTTTTTTACTTTTTGGAGCACAGCAATAAATCACACACATTGGACTTGTGTATCTTTCCAACCTCACCTACTATGTAACTATGTAATGTAAGTGTTTGTAATTTCATCAAACTTGATGATTTATTAGAAAATACCAATTACAGAAAGTGATTTTTATTTTTGTAGGCGATTGCAGACTTTATTATGCCATGGGACTAGGTGCTCACCTAATATTTAGAAATGGCAGAAATATTAAATTGATAGGCGCCGGTTCTCTCTATGAACAGGGAGGGGACAATATAAATACAGGGTGATTTGTCGTACAAATGACAACTGTTATTTACTTATTATACAAATTGGATAAACGATGTGATTGAGGCATTCTTGTTTTAGCAGCATTACTTGTACTTTTACTATAGAGTACCAATCACTCGCAGATGTGCCTGCTCCATCTGGGCACCATTAGTTCTCCTGTTTGATATATGAACAACCTAAAGTCCACAGATACTAAGAAGCTTTACTTTAAATGCCTGTTAACAATATTGAGCTCCTGATCTGTTTTCATCAACTAGAATTCCTCTGATTTCATCGGTGTCATTCTCTGATCCCCCATCTAGATAAGCACAACTTGGCTCTTCAAAAGGCCATCGCTATTGCCGAACTGCTTAACTAAGTACACATTGAAATGAGGCGTCCCTTAAATAAATAAATAAATGGAATCAGAAACAATTAAAGATTGCGGATGGGCGACGAGTCCAAGGGTTTCAGTTTTGGAGGCGATGAGTGTGCAGTCCTGACTCTTGAGTGAAGAGGGCGCTCTAAGCAATGGATTGAGTCTTATTGCAGACAGCCTGTGCTGGATCTAATTACCGGCTCCTCCATTTCTGAGCATTTAGCTCAGTCATTTGAAGATTGCTGTTAAAGCAGCAGCTCCTTCGTGTGGAGACAGCTAGAAATCCATCAGACCTACCTAAACACACCGTACTTCGGGCACTTTTTAACAGATGCAGAAAAATGGGCACAGTTTTATTTTTCATTTTTTTTTCTCTGTGAACAAATGACATGCATAAATATATGTCTAATTTATAGATCAGCCTATCCCATGGTTCATAAAGTTTGCTTTGAGTGAACCACAAAACTGATTTATATTATAGTATAAATTGTGTAATAAATGAGAAAAAGTATAAGGCACCTGAACAGACTTTGCAGACAAATACACACATTAATTACAGAAATGAAATGTTAGATATGTACTAACACGTTCATTTAAATTGCATAAATGAAATGTTACATAAGTATATATATATATATATATATATATATATATATATATATATATACACACACACAAAAACACACACTCACTTATAAATTACATGCAAGAGATACACACACTTTAAATTTCACCAGTGGTGTTATATATATATATATATATATATATATACACACCATATTTAGCGGCGTATAACGCGCACAGACGTATAACAAGCACCCTAAATTTAAGAGGGGAGTTTCAGGGAAAAAACTTTCCACAGCCCCCTGCGTATAACACACAGGCACAGTTTATCCTCTATTTTCAGGGTAAAAAAGTGAGTGTTATACGCCAATAAATACAGTATATATATATATATATATATATATATATATATATATATATATACACACACAAACACTTACTCTTAAATTACATGCAAGAGATACACACACACACATACACACATACTTTTAAATTACACCAGTGGGGTGTTATATATATATATATATATATATATATATATATATATATATATATATATATATATATATATATATACACACACACGCACACACAAAAACACACTTACATACAAGAGATACACACACACACAAAAACACACACTCACTTATAAATTACATGCAAGAGATACACAAACTTTAAATTTCACCAGTGGTGTTATATATATATATATATATATATATATATATATATATATATATATATATATATATATATATACACAAACACTTACTCTTAAATTACATGCAAGAGACACACATACACACATACTTTTAAATTACACCAGTGGGGTGATATATATATATATATATATATATATATATATATATATATATATATATATATATATATATATACACAAAAACACACACACTCACTCTCAAATTACATGCAAGTGATACACACGCACACTTATTCTTACATTACACAAAATAAAAATTATACATATATACACGTACATACACATTTTGTAAATTAAATGTTATGGATGCACGCACCTTTACACTACTGTATAACACACACTCTTTCCCCTGAATTGTATAAATGATGAAATGTTATATGTGTTCACACACAAACGTCAATTTTAATGCCCTAAATGCAATGTTACATGTGCACACACACACTCTCTCTTAAGTTACATAAATGAAATGTTATATATTGCAGACACACATACACACAGTCTCTCTTACATTATATGAATTAAATGTTATACATGTACACACACACATACACTCTCTCGCACTATTAAATTACAAACAGTAAATAAAATGTTATATATGAACACCACCCCGTCTTATATTATGCAAATTAAATGTTATGCATGTACATACACAGACATGTCAATTTCAATTAATGTTACAAATGTACACACATACACACACACTAAATAATAAATGTTGTATGTGTACACAAACACTCTCTGTTAAATCACATTAATTAAATGTTAAATCCACACAGAGACACACACTTAAATTACATAAATGAAATGGTACATATGTAAACAGGGATGGACTGATTAATGTAAAATGTTGGGAATAAAAGCACTTGCTGTCATAGTGATTAGAAAAGAAAAGTGTTACATTGTTATTGTTGCTGGTGTTTTCTTCTATAGACTATTACCCAGCTGCCATTGCCTAATTATGTGGAAGTAGGTTTATCCAATCAGCTAACACACAGCACACAGCACACACACACACACACACTTCACCATAGATAGACAAGAGGCCTGTATTATGATTGTCTACTCTGCAGGAGATGGACTGAAAAATGCACAGTCAGAAATTGATCTTTAAACGATTTGGTGTCAGATGGCCACGACCCTGAAACTCTTGGCAGGCAAAAAAACAGTATGGAGTTATCATGTATCCACTCCAGGCTGGTAATGCATTTTACCTATGAAATCATACAGTCAGCAAAGATTTATTTAAAATCAGAGCCAGTAAAATTGAATTGCAATGTTTTAACCCTCCTGCTGTAAAATATAATGGAGTTTATGAATGAACGTTCCTTTTTGTTCCTCTGTGTATGAATGGAGAGAAGTTAAAAGAAAACAGGCAGGCAGCTGCTTCCATTGAGTCCCCTTTCAGCACGTTTGACACCACAGTGCACCTGTTGAAAATAACCCCTCTGGAGACAAGCCACTTCCTTCCAAGGAGCACAGGCCTCCAAGCCTGGCATGGCAGCTTTGCTTCAAGGGTGTGCAGCCACTTCTGCTAATTAGAAAATGGGATAAAAAAAAATATTGGAGAGAAAGCAGCATCAGCACTGAAGTGTTCATGAAAATTGAATAAAGACAATATGGAACATTGGTGTGCATTTCCTTTTATCATCTTACTTGATTTTGTCTCTTCTTTTCTTGCCAAGTTACTGACATTGTGTTTTAGGATGGTCCGGAAGGATGGAGCACATTTGGAGGCTGAGCTACTAAAGAAATTCACAATCAAAACATTGTGTGAATATTTACTTTAATTCCCCAATCATATGAAAAAAAAACAAAAAAAATCCCTGTTCACTGGCATAAAAAACGTTGCTTCTACAGGAGTTTTGTGTCCTGCCTGTAGAAGCAGCTCAATGTTATCCTATGTGTACATGCACATAAAAGGCATATTTTGAGTTAAACGTTTAAAAAAAAAAAAAAAAACTTCTCATTTGCGTTTCTAAATGGAGCTTGGAGGCAGAAAAAACTTAAAACTCTCCGAGACTCGTCTAAACTTTGTACAAAAAATTCTATATATGGACGTTTTTTACTCCTGAGAGAACAGACATTTGTTAAGCCCAGTGTGCATGGAGCCTTGCATTGTTGGTTCACTTACGTTTACGTTTACGTTCACTTACGTTTTCCTTTGATTTCCCTTCTAAATGTTTATTTTCTTTGTCTGAATTTCTCACTTCCTGTTCCTCCTCAGTAAGCTGTTCAGTAAGCTGTTCTAAATTACTTTCCACCACTCGGATGATGGTGGAAAGTTTACTGAGGAGAAACAGGAAGTGAGAAATTCAGACAAAGAAAAAAAAAACATTTAGAAGGGAAATTGAAGGAAAAGGTAAGTGAACCAACAATGCACTAGCTTAAAGGAAACTACTGTATTTATTGGCGTATACCGCGCACTTTTTCCCCCTAAAATAAGGGGAAAATCGTGGGTGCGTGATATACGCCGATACCCGCTTCCCGCGCTCAGTTTGAATGCCTGCGTCGACATATACCGAATGCAGTACACTCGGCTACATTCGGCCAGGCTCGGCTTCGCTCGTGCTCACGCATAAACGCCACAGAGCGTGAGCACGAGCGAAGCTGAGCCTGGCCGAATGTAGCCGAGTGTACTGCGCTCGGTATACATCGGCGGAGACGTTCAAACTGAGCGCAGGAAGCAGCAATTCGACGGAGAGACAGCGCGGGAAAAGCCGGGAGGACACCACCAAAGCCGCAGATGGACGCCGGACCCGACGAGGCCGCCAATGGACGCCGCGCAAGACACCAAAACTGTAAGTACTAAAATGTTTTTTTTACAGGAATTGCGGGTCCACATTAGGGGTGCGCGCTATACGCCAGAGCGCACAATACCCCGATAAATACTGTATTTAGGAAATAAAAAATGAACCTTTACAACCCCTTTAATACCTAGTCATGTGCAGATGCTTTTCAAATGATTGGATAATTGATTCACACATGAAGTGACCTGCGTTTTTCTACACTGGATCAACACATGTCGTTGATAGGGCACATAGAATACAATTGTTTTCTCTGTGCCCAGTTGACACTTTAATGCAACCCAGAGGTATGGTAAGGTGAGCTCCGGTGATGGCCACACTACCTGCACAGTAAAAGACTGTGTCTTACCATGCAGGAAGTGTCAGTTCTGGCAGGCATTCTGGCCGGTGGTGCCTTGCGCTTTTAACCACTTAACCTCTCGAAGATTTTCCCCCCTTCATGGCCAGGCCATTTTTTGTGATACGGCACTGCGTTACTTTAACTGACAATTGAGCGGTCTTGCTGTACCCAAGTAAAATTTATGTAATTTTTCTCCCCACAAATAGAGATTTATTTTGATGATATTTGATCACCACTGCATTCTTCATTTTTTTGTGCTATAACCCCCCCCAAAAAAATATCCAATACAAATAAAAATAAATAAATAAATACATTTCTTCATAAATGTAGGCCAATATGTATTCTGCTACATGTTTTTGGTAAACAAAATCCCAATAAGTGTATGTATATTGATTAGTTTATGCAAACGTTATAGCTATCTACAAAATATGGTATTTATTTATGGAATTTATATTTATTTCGATTTTTTTTATACTAGTAATGGCGGCGATTAGCAACTTATAGTGGGACTGCGATATTGTAGCTGACAGTTGAACACTAAATAACACTTTTGACACTTTACGGGAACCAGTCACACTAATAGAGTGATCTGTGCTAAAAAAATGCACTGTCACTGTACTAATGACACTGGCTGGGAAGGGGTTAAACATCTTGGGTGATCAAAGGGTTAACTGTGTGCCCAGTCAGTGTCCTTGTGTACTGTATTAGGCGCCTTTACCAAGGGAAGAGATGGATTATGTTTCCTGCTTTGCAGGAAACAAAATCCATCCCTTCCCATCTGCCAGAACAGAGATCTGCCTTGTTTACATAGGCAGATCTCAGTTCTGTGTGTTTTATGGACGATCGGTGGGTGCCGGTGGACATTCAGTGCCGGTGTGGGGGACACTCTAAAACAGGAGGTGTGTTACTGGACAGATCACCAGCTGAAAACAGAGGTAAAACAAGTAAAAAAAAAAGAGAAGTAATACTGCCACCACATCTAATGATTGGTAAGCTGCAATATATACTTTTCTGGTTTGGGGTTTAATACCACTTTAAGTGCGAACAGGACACATAGGGGGAGATTTGCTAAAACTGGAGCACTCAGAATCTGGTGCAGCTGTGCATGGTAGCCAATTAGCTTCTAAGTTTTTGTTCAATTGAGGTTTGACATTAAAGGGGTTGTAAAGGTAAAAAAAAAAATCCATAAATAGCTTCCTTTACCTTAGTGCAGTCCTCCTTCACTTACTTCATCCTTCGATTTTTATTTTAAATGTCCTTATTTCTTCTGAGAAATCCTCACTTTCTGTTCTTCTGTCTGTAACTCTACACAGTAATGCAAGGCTTTCTCTCTGGTGTTGAGTGTCATGCTCACCCCCTCCCTTGAACTACAGGAGAGTCAGGACGCCCATTAACACACAGCTCCTTTCTCTATCTCCAACATAGAGAGTGTCCTGACTCTCCAGTAGTCCAATGGAGGGGGTGAGCATGACACTCCACACCAGGGAGAAAGCCTTGCATTACTGTGTGGAGTTACAGACAGAAGAACAGGAAATGAGGATTTCTCTGAAGAAATAAGGACCTTTAAAAGCAAAATCGAAAGGATGAGGTAAGTGAAGGAGGACTGCATTAAGGTAAAGGAAGCTATTTAGGGAAACAAATTGTACCTTTACAACCCCTTTAAGCCTAGGTTCACATTAGAGCGATTTGTCATGCAATTTTAGAGATCAAATCGCATGACAAGTCGCAGCCTATTGGAGGCAATGGCACTGTTTCAATCGGTGCGACAAAGATCTTGAGCCGCCGCACTGATTTGCAAAAGTAGTTTCTGCACTACTTTTGCCGATTTCAGGTGCAACTTCAATAGACATCTGTGCATGAAGCCACACAGATGTCTATCAAGTAGCAGCTGAAATTGCGCTGACCTTGCTACTTTGAAATTGTGCTGCTTCAAGTAAAGTAGCACGATTTGCCCTGGTTCACATTGGAGTGATTTGGCATGCGATTTGACATGTCAAATTGCATGCCAATTCGGCAGCAATTGCTGGCAATGGCACCATCCGAATTTGTGCGACACCGATTCCCAAAAGTAGTTTCTGTACTACTTTTGGCGACTTCGGGGTGTGATTTCCATAGACATTTGTGTAGCAATCCGTCTCCGTTGAGCAATCCGCAATCCGTCTCTAAAATTGCCCCCCAAAGTCGGGACTGACATGCCAGAATGAAATCAAGCAAGTTCAGCTAAACTCAAACGATTTCATTTCTGCTGAGGCTAAAACTCAGAAGCTGATTGGTTTCTATTCAGAGCTGATTTTGCATGCTGCCATTTTAGTAAATCTCCCTACAGAGAACCATTGTTTTAGTTCTAATGCAAAAAATAAATAAAAATGCTGATCTCCACTCAAATGTGAACAAACCCTAAAATGCAGATATGCAGTGCACTGGAAGGCACTGCACGTCAGTACACAGCACCCAATTAAAGTGAAAAAAAAGAAGAAAGAACGTGCATTACACTACAGCCTAATGTCTCTAAACAGACAGCAACCTGTATGCAAAAACTGAGCTCTTTAGGCCTGATTCACACCTATGCATGTTTAGTGCTTTTTGCAGATTTGCACTACAGTCCATTTACCATGGTTTCGCATGGAACACATTCTGTAGTGCAAATAAGCAAAATGCAAAAAGCACTAAAAAATGCATCAGTGTGAATCAGGCCTTAGCATGTGATGCTTTGTAAGCGAACTCTCAAATTTTTTTTATAATTAAGGGAAGATTATTGCCTTTTTTCGTAAATCTGCCTCTGAGGCCTTGTACACACGACCGAGTTTCTCGGCAAAAACCAGCAAGAAACTTGCTGGGAGATATATTTTTGCCGAGGAAACCGGTCGTGTGTACATTTTCGTCGAGGAAACTGTCGAGAAACTCGACGAGCCAAAAAGAGAGAATGTTCCTTGACGGGAATGGAGAAACTTGGCTTGTCGAGATCCTCAACAGCCTAAAAAGGAACTCGACGAGGAAAACGATGTGTTTCGCCCGTCGAGTTTCTCGGTCGTGTGTACGAGGCCTCACTGTTCATTTCCACAGATTGGTAGGATTACTATTCTGAAAACAGGTAGTCTAAGCAGAAAGACATGAGCATGTTTTGCATTAGTTTAGAAATCAGGCACAAGGTTTATCAGTAAGTAATCAGGGGGCTATGTGCCACTGGTAGAGGGGCAAAATGCATGCTAAAATGGTATATATATATATATATATATATATATATATATATATATATATATTACAAGTTTTTTTTCTTTTTTAGAAATAGAAAATCTACTATTACATTACTTTCTCAAATGTATAACTTTTCACTATTAAATTGTGAAAATGAATGTGTTAACCATTACAGACAGTAAAGCCTAGTACCAACTAGCCCAATGTGAGGCGGCATCGACTTTTTCAGGAGAAACTGGCTTACATTCGGTCTGGGTGTATTGCGGCCGGTCCAACAAAGGCCGATCGTTTGGCCCTCTTCTGTCAAAGGGGCATAACCAGAAAAGGTTTGATAATCGGCTCCCAATCAGTGCCAATAGCGGAGAGTACTAACCACAGTTTTCTGGCTGTGGGGCAGTTTTCCTGTCAGAACACAATAGAACAGCAAGGAAGATCGCTGTACTTACGTCAGATAGTTAGTACAACGGTTCCTCTGGTGCTGTCATTTTTTTCATTCAGCAGTGCTGGGTTTAACCAAAATAAAACCCCTACTAGTGTCTACTAGGCTTTAGAAGCTAAAGTCAACTTTTGTCATTGTTAGGAATGCCTAGAGTTCACTTTATTCAGCAAAGACTCATCTTTAACATCTTATGCAAATCAGCTATATTGAAAGAAGACAATGCCTGGATGGGTGAGTGATCCGAATCAGTCAGCCTACCCAAGAGTGAATGTAGAAATAAGGCATGTCTGGCATTACACAGAAGGTGCTTGGTTTGCACACAGTAGGGAAGAAATGTTAGTCTCCTGTCTGAGCAGACAGGGCTATTATCCTCTTCAATACCGGACACTCCCCCCCCCTCCCCTTCCTGCTCAGGCCAATTTTCAGCGCTGTCACATTTTGAATAACTATTGCAACACTGTACCATATGACATTTTTATAATTTTTTTCCCCCCCCACAAATAGAACTTTCTTTTGGTGGTATTTAATCAGAACTGGGGTTTTTATTGTATGCTTAATAAATGAAAAAAAAGACAAAAAATTCTTGGTTTCTGTTATAAAATTTTGCAAATAAATAATATTTTTTTCATAAATTTAGGCCAAACTGTATTCTGCTACAATAATTTGGTGAAAATAACCCAACTCAGGGGGCCAGATTCAGGTAGATTCACGCAATATTTGCGTGGGCAAAGGGCAACGAGTTTTGCTCTGCGCCCACGCAAATATTTTGAAATGCCCGCGATTCACGGAGCAGTAGCTCCGTAAATTGCGCGGTCAAAATGCAAAATAGCCGGGCGTAAGGCTGCCTAATGTAAATGATCCCACCGCGCCGAGCTAACAGCGCATGCTCCGTCGGGAAACTTTCCCGACGTGCATTGCGGCAAATGACGTTGCAAGGACGTCATTTGCTTCTAAGTGAACGTGAATGGCGTCCAGCGCCATTCACGATTCACTTACGTAAACGACGTGAAATTTTAATTTCACGAGCGGGAAGCGCAGCTATACTTTAGCATTGGTTGCCCCTGCTATAGCAGGAGCAACCTTGCGCTAAAGTCGCCGTACGGAAACTCTGTACCTTGCGTGCGCAGGGCCCGCGCAACTTTTGTGAATCGGTGGTAGTATGCAATTTGCATACTATACGCCGATCACAATGGCCGCGCCCCCTAGCGGCCAACTCAAGAATGCAGCCTGAGATATGAAGGCATAAGGAGGCTTATGCCTGTCATATCTTAGGCTGCAGTCGGTGTAACGAGGTTCCTGAATCAGGAGCACTCGTTACACCGGAGCAAGTAAGCACTTGCGCCGCGCAACCTATGGTTGCACGGGCGCAAGTGCTTCTTGAATCTGGGCCAGTGTTTATTACTTAGTCTGTAGGAAAGAGTTCACAAACTATGTTGATCAATACTGATGTACAGATGGCCAATGATTTCCCAATGAGATGCCAGGACAGTAGAAATATCCCCCAAATTTTGGAAAGTAGACAGTCTGAAGTATTTGGTAAGAGGCATGGCAAATTTTTTGAAGTTGTAATTTGTTGTCACAATTTTTAGAATTTTTTTGAAAATGAAGAAACTAAAGAAAAAATAGTTTTTCAAATATTTTTTTTTTTTACATACTATCACTAGTGCAGTACAGCATCGCCATATAACTGGCGTGACAGTGATCAAGGACACTCGACGGTGACAGTATATAAAAAAATAAATAAAAAGAGACAGGGGTTTACTCACTCAGATTTGCCAGGGTAGAAGTGAATGGGCTACAAATATTAGGATATTTATGGATAACTCTGATTTTTTAAAAGTTTGTCACCGTTTCACGTGTGTGTGCAAACTGAAGGCTTGACATGTTGGGTATCTATTTATTTGGTGCACCCTCATCTTTTTTTTTATATCTTATAAAAAATCTGATAATATATTGTATTTTTGTGAACTAAGATACACTTCAGTGTAATTTTTTAACATTTGAGGGCTTTAAATCTAACCTTCAGGGAAAAAAAATACAATTTAACAAGAGTGCAAAAAAATAAAAAAATTTAAAAGGGCTCTAGCAGTGAAAGGTTTAAAGGTAATTAAAAGCAAAAACAAAAATTTAAAGAGTACCTTTTTTGAGAAAAAAACATTCCCATCTGGGTGATCTACATACATTTCAAGGATTCTAACAAATTCTGTTGCAGATTACTACCTTTTGTTAATCTGAAGAAATAGCTGTTTGTCTGTAAGTGAATGTGAATTTGTGTGGCTTTATAATTATCAATCAACTGCTTCACTTTCAGGGTTGTAATGAGGAAAGTGTCAGGGACTGAATCCCTTTATGAATTTAGATGTGATTTTTCTTGCAGGGGAAGCCCAGTATCTGACTTGTATCTTAGTGCAGACTTCAAGAAATAACATTTCTGGAGGATGTTCTGTACACCATCAGCACTGCAGATTGAAAAGGAAAGGTAATTTTCAATAACATTCAATTACAATATGACTTGCGTAGCAATTGTATATGCTTTATTAATTTTGGTTTATATTTTTCTCAGGAAAGTGAAGTTACCCTTTAACATATTGCAGAATATCAACCTGGTGGCTAAATTTGTTTTCTTTTTTTTATGTTTTCTTCCCTTTATTTTCATCTGGTGGTTTAGCCAGTAATATTTCCTTTCGAAACACATAGTTTTGCTCGTCGAGTTCCTTGTGAAGTCGCCAAGGATTTTATCGAGCCAAATTTTCCCATTCCCGTCGAGGAAAAAGAAGACATGCTCTCTTTTTGGTCCGACAAGATCCTTGGCGGTTTCCTCGTCGAAAAGTGTATACACGACCGGTCTCCGCACTTGATAGAGGAGCAACAAAGACATCTTAGTACAGAACCATTGCTAACCCAGGGAGACAGTAGTGTTAGATGCCCTAGCAGATTTTTAACATTTTGGGATGAAGGTTTTACAGAAATTAAGCAGATAATTCAGCACCTCAAATTAGTTTTAGGTTATCTTTCAAATGAAAAATAATTATGCACTTGATTCCAAAAACCAGTAAGTTGATGATTCCACAATATATATATATATATATATATATATATATATATATATATATATATATATATATATATATATATATATATATATATATATATATATCCCCCCTGCATTTAAGGTAACACAATGCAACTTAAAAAAGTAACTAGCACAAACTGTTGTTGACAGTGAACATGGATATAGAAATACAAATGCAGTGTTTTCTAGTTGCAAAACAGTCTTTCAAAAAGTGTTTATACAAATCCATAAATAAAAGTGTTTATAATATTTTCTCCTATAAGCAGTGACAAAATCCTCCACCAACACCACAGCACCCTCTGATGTAGACCACCAAATTATAAGAAGTCTAACAATACTCAATCGTCAATCAGACACGGTCAGGCTCACAATAGACTTCACAGAGGTTATGGCTTAATCTTGGTCTACCTTCTGGAATCGTTCCTCCCAAGGTCAGATCACCATATATGTGTGTGAAAAGGAGAACAAAACATGACGTTGTATGAAAAGACACTTCAATATTTATTAAAAGATTCCAAAATACTCTCAAAGTATATGATCAATTCGAGCATATAATTGATATCCTGTGAAAGTTTCCAACCAACAAGATGGTTACAGTCCTTGTGCGCAGTGATATCACACATCCAAGCTCCATCTAACGTGTTTTGTCGTATCAGACGCAGTGGAACTTGACTCAAATCAGAATGGAGAAAATAGCATATGCATATGTATTGTTCTTAGTCCATGTTGAATCATAAAGGATTTAGACCTTACATATGTTTCAAAGTTTGTACAGTCATGTACCCATAGCCTAAAACCAGGACTCTTGCTTATAATCTATGTAGTAACACTTGGCCCAGGTTAAAGTAAGGAACTGGCTGCTTCAGAAGAAAATGGTTTGCCTCTAAAGCAGCCGATCAATATCTGGCAAAAATGGTCATGCATTGTTCTTAACAGCCCACCTCCTCACTGGTGATCCAGCATGGACTGATAAGTATAAAACATATATGCATAAATCATCTTCCTTATGTTAATCTGAGCCAAGTGTCCTGGTTTGGCCATATGGACTTCATGTACTTAGGCTATGGGCACATGACTCTACACAATCTGAAACATATGTAAGGTCTAAATCCTATATGATCCAACATAGACTGATAGGTACAATACATATGCATATGCTATTTTCTCCACTCTGATTTGAGTCAAGTGCCACTATATGGATTACAAGAAATAGTTTCAACCTGATCATATGGAACATATGGACTTAAACTATGGATATATGACTGCACATGTTTTGAAATACTTTTAAAATCCAAGTCTGTTATGCCAATGGCTTTTTAGAATGAGCCCTTACTGGTGTGCTAGGAAGGTCTTTAGAGCTTTGGAACATATGTTTGGCTATCCAAGGGAATACATAGGCCCTGTAAAATATCCTCCTCTGGACCACAGTGCCACATGAAAGTGACTCAAGGGCTCAACTGCTGTATCATTTGAGGCTCTGCAGTGTATATCACTAACACACTTTTGGTTTTGGACTGTGGTCATTACATATATATATATATATATATATATATATATATATATATATATATATATATATATATATATATATATATTGGAATCATCAGCTCACATACTGGCTGAGTTTTTGGAATCAAGTGCATAACTATATTCCATTTGGAGGATCACCTATAACCAATTTTAAATACTCCAGTTATTTCTAAATATGATTATTGTTGTATTGATTTTGTTAAACTATTATTACAGGAGACTATATGTATTATGAACATGAGTGATATATGTCTGATAGAGGTGGGCATATGTTTTTTTGTGTGTTTTGTAAGTGTGATAATGTGGTGTTATTTTAAAATTGATATATAAAATAAAGTACCCGTATTTTTGCACCATAAGACGCACCTGACCTTAAGCTCCCTGGCGGTATGATTCTGTCTGGAATCACGTACCAAAAGCGGTACAATTATTTTGCAAGAAAATTTGGCGTTTTATACTGTAGGCCTGCAATTCTTAGGAATAACTCATTTAAATCTGACCAAACAAGAGTCTAGTAGGCATCCCGGGTATGAATTTTTTTTAAAAACAAAATTATAAATTATAATATAATAAATAATTATAAATAATTATAACAAATAATAATATAATTATAATAAAAAATATTCAATAATGTAATCAACTCAAAATCACTGAAATTTGCTCAGTTGCAGAATTGTCACTGTCATTACTTTTATTTTTTTATGACGAATTTCCCCACAAATCGATATCGCACAATTCTGCAAGTGATTATAATTTATTATCGCTGTTTTCTAGCTGCTCTAAAACCATTTTTGACATAAAGGGACACTTTTGGTTGCTATGGACAATCTACAGTTTGCAGTCAGAAAGAACAGTTTTTATTATATAAAAGAACATGTAGGGCGCTGGGCAGACCACTAGGGACAAGGGGGGGTGTGTATTTTTTTACATACAGTACTGTAATCTATAAGATTACAGTATTCTGTATGTAATGTGTTTGTTGAATTTGGCGCCGTTCGCCGCCCCTGTGTATCGTAACGTCGCAGGGAACGGAGATCGGCGGCACACGGGGACACTGTGAATCGAGCGAGGTCCCGCTCGCTCACACAGCGGGGATGCATCGCAGGATCCAGGGACAAGGTGAGTAACTTGTCTGTGGATGCTGCGAAAGGTAAGCCGCGCCGCTGCACACTCTGCACATCTACTGCGAGCGTGACTCGGGGATACCGATCTTAGCATAGAAAAACAACCCAGAGTCACACTCGGGGATACCGCTAAGGGGGTTAAGAAGCACCTAGGTTTTAGAGGAGGAAAATAACAAAAAAAAAGTGAGGGGGTTACTACACATTACTGCTCGCTGATTGGTTGCTAGAGGTTACTACACATTGCCACTCACCATTCAGTTGTTAGAGGTTACTGCACACTAATTTCCTGCAACTCAGTGTCCCCCTCTGCAAGCTGCTCAGTCCTGCTGCTGCTTTATTAATCCCAACCCCGCTGCAGAAAGAAGAAGGGTGAGGAAACAGAATGCACACACAGCCCGCTCTGTGTGTCTTTGATCTCCTGCTTGGCTCGTGCTGCTGCCCAGAGAAGGAGGGGGGAACAGAGAGTCTGTTATACCCGGAGAAGGAGGGGGGACAGAGAGCACGGTGTGCCTGGAGAAGGAGGGATAACAGAGAGCGTTGTATGCCCGGAAAAGGAGGGGGCACAGAGAGCGCAGTATGCCTGGAGAAGGAGTATGCCTGGCCATCTGCTACATATAGAGCGCACGGTTCAGCAGTGCATTATGCACAAAGTGCAGAGTTCAGGAGTGCACTACATACAGAGCACAGAGTTTAGTAGGGCATTACGCACAAAGTGCAGAGTTCAGGAGATTGCTGCATACAGAGTGCAGGGTTAACCAGCAGTACACTTTATACAGTGTGCAGAGTTCAGGGATGTGCCATTTACAGAGTTCAGGAGTGTGTTACTTACATAGTGGAGGGTTCAGGAGTGCAGTACCTACAGGGTGCACGGTTCAAAAGGGTGCTACACACAGAGTGAAGAGTTCAGAAATATGCAACCTTCAGAATGCAGGGTTCAGGAGTGCGTCATTTAAGAGTGCACGGCTCAGGAGTACAGGGTGCAGCGTTTGGGAGTGCACTATATAGAGAATGCAGAAGTGTGCTATGTACACAGTGCAGGGTTCAGGAATGCATATCTTGCAGGCCAGTTTACAACTTTCCCCAGGACATGACTATCTCCCCAAAATTCACCCCCTTCACCTTCTAGTACATAGCTCTCCTCTCCTCCTCTTTCACTATATACCTCTCTTCTGCAGAAGAGCATCTACAACTTACAGTAGGAGTGTGGGATGCCTTGAGTGCTTTAGGAGGAGCCACCTTTGCAAGACTAGAATGACACAGTCTCTAGCCTTCAGCGGGACCCCCATGGGATTGCACAAAGGGCTGGGTACTTCTTTCCCCCTTTACACATCTCTCGCAGGTTGCTATTGGCAATTACAGAAGAGAATCTGAATGGCAGCAGAAGGTGGATTGGTCTTATTTGGCGGGCAGCTGCAGTCCGTGCTTGCTGCTCTCATAAAAGCCAGCTGCTCCTGCTCTGCTGCCACCTCAGAAGGTTGCCTCATTGAAAAAGCCGAGAGCTCAAGTGGGGAAGAATGGCAGGTGGTGCCTGAAGGAAGAGTCCTGCCCCCTCACACCTCCTGTACAGGCGCACGTCAGCTCTGAAAATGTGGCTGAAGGAGCTTTGGGCATATGTGGTACAGGCAGGCAGCCTGGTGGAAAAAGGAAGAGGAAGGATGCTGTTTCTCCTTTGCTCAACAATGTCTGTGCTTCCTCTGGCTCAGATGGAAGCACTTCTTCACAGCAGCCTCTAGTGGGCATTCTAATGGTATGAATACTGATGAGAATTGGTCTATGTTACATAGTTACATAGTAGATGAGGTTGAAAAAAGTCCATCAAGTCCAACCTACGTGTGTGATTATATGTCAGTATTATATTGTATATCCCTTTAATATTATGTCTAATATTAATGAATTTAATTTAGTGGTTAATGCTCTTTCTAATATTTTAGCTGGTGTTAAAAATGCTCAAAGTTCTGAGGTATTTCAATAATAAAGTTTTAGGGCAGAGTTTTCTGGTGCTATTGGTGTTTATTTTGATATGTTTCCAGACAAATGTTCAGGGGCACAGTTTTCTGATGCTTGTAATAATTCTTTTTGATTCTCAGAAATTTTCAGGTCCTTTTTCCCCAATTTTCCCCAGGTTTTAAAATCAAAAAATGTCACACAGTAAAATTAAAAAAACTGGAATGGTAGTTTTGTGGATTTGCTGTCTTTATTGCTGGCATCTAAAGTATTTCTTGTTAAAACTGATAAAAAGGGTGACGAAAGAACTGAGGAAGATAGGAGGAGGGTCATACCAAAAACTTTTCAGAATTGGCTTCAAGCCTTCTGTATTTATGCTGCGGTTTTGGGTGAACGCTTTCAGGAAAAATGCTCAGGCTTACAGTATTCCAGCATTTGGATATCGTAGCAGAGGCGATTCATCATTTTGATCATTATGATGAAAATTTCAAGCAAAAGCTGTTGGTCCACCCTTCTCTACGTTGGGGAGTTAAAGATGTGGGACTGTGGTTGAACCTGATGTTACCACAAAGACCCTATATTACACAAAAGCCCAGCCTTATTCAAAATTAATTTTGCAAAGGTTTTTTGCTTTGCATTCAATGAAGGCCAGTGTTGGTTCTTATGAAACGGCAGTTACAAAAACGAGTGTTCGTTCTGTATCGGGACAAACCCAGCTGTTAGATGCTTTAGGAAAGCACTTCACTCGCAAAAAAAAAGCCAGAACGCTGTTGATACTAGCAAAAATACTACCATGGCGTGTTTGCTATCCAAACACAGTGATGGCGAAGCTGTTGTGGAAAAGTTTCAGTGAGGGATTTCTGGTTCCTTCCTTTAATGGTAAGAGTTGCTCATCTGTTATTTGCATCCAGTTTTGCTTCACCCCAGTGTTGTGGAAGATAAGATTAAAAAACAAATTGAGGAGATTTTAGAATTTCTTCTTTAGGTCTAGTCTGATACCAGTGGCTAGAATATTTTCTCGTTGATTGGCTCCTGCTGCAAGGGGTATTAAAAACCCCTTTGCGCACATTACTATTTCTAAACAAATTAAGGAAGACTTAAAGATTTGGGATATTTTCTTAAGCGGTTTTAATGGTTCTACTATATGACAGGAAGAACTGACTGATGACTTTAGCCTAAAAATGTTCACTGATTTCTCCGGCACGATTGGTTTTGGTGCATTTCTGCAAGGCCTCTGGTGTGCTGCTAAATGGCACAAGACTTGGAGGGCTTCCAGTGGTAGTTTTGGTGGTTATCTGGTGTGATATGTTCAAGAATAAGTGCATTCTCTTGCACACAGATAGTAAAGGGGTATTATATGCAATAAATCAATTATCCTCTAGATCAGAGTTAGCTATTAAAATACTCAGTTTTCTTGTGTTACATTGTATGAGGTTTAATATATTTTTAAAGGCAAAATGTATTCCTGGAGTTGAGAATAACATAGCAAATTCTTTATCCCATTTCCAGTTTTTCAGGATCTGAGAACTGGCTCAAGAGGCAGATCCAATCAGTTTCCCTTGCCCAGATTTCCTCTGGTGCTTGATCTGGGATTGATCTCTGCCACCCTCAAGAATTCTGTTTCAGTCAAGACCTGGGAGGATTACATGAATTCCTGGTACAAATGGTCTTCTTTTTGTTTGAATATGTCTATCAATCCTTTAACTCTTTCGCTGCCAGGACCTTTTTGTACACTCAGGTGGCCAGACGATTTTTGCAATTTTTCACTTGTAGCTTTCAGAATTTGTGAAAGACCCCCCAAAACCATATATTTTATGAAAGCACATGATCAGTAAAATAAAAATAAGGTGCTACAGATCTTTTAGACCCAGTGGTATTTGCGCAAATGTTTATCAAACCAATATATTTGCAAAAAATACACTAAAACCATTATTAGCAGATAACACAGTGAATTTTACAAAATGCCTAAATATAAAAGCTTAACCTATATTGAGTTAATAAATAACAAATATTTGTAACTTTTAAATTGCGCCTTTTTGCGAAATGGTGAAAATTGAACAGACGCAAAAGTGTAAATATCCAAATTTCTCAAAAAATCATAAGGTTTTAATTTTTCCCTTACAGCTTTCAGAGTTTGTTAAAGACCCACAAAACCATATATAAAGCATATGACCTTTAAAATAAAAATAAGTTACTACTGATTTTTTAGACCCGTGGTATTTTCAAAAAATACACTAGAACCATTATTAGCACCATTATTAGCACCATTAAAACACAGATCATTTTTCAAAATTTCTGCTAAATCACGACTAAATACAAAAGCTTAACCTGTATAGAGTTAATAAATCACAAAAAGTTTTAATTTTTACATTGCTTTTTTTTGCAAAATGGTGAAAATCGAACGTATGCAAAAATGTAAATATCCAAATTTGACACAAAATCTGAAGGTTTTCATTTTTCCGTTACAGCTTTCAGAATTTGTGAAAGACCCCCCCCCCAAACCATATATTTTCTGAAAGCATATGACCTCTAGAATAAAAAGACCCCCCTAAGCCCAATGCAGGACCTGAAGCCGGCGGGAGTGGAAGAGGAGGGATGCCGGCTAATGATGGTGGCTGCAGGGAGCGGGTTTGCAAGGGTGGTCAGATCGGGTGGAGGGGGGGTAATTAGTGCTGGGGGGTAAGAAGGGGGGTGAAGGTGTTAGGAGAGGAGAGTGGGGGGCAGTTTTAGATGGAAGGGTGGGGTAGGGTGTAGAGGCAGGGGACAGGGAAGCTGCGGCATGGGTTAATAACTCTGATCAGCGGGTTGTGTTCATTGAAGTGACCATAAGCTTATAGGAGAGGGAGAAAAGAGGTCCGTAAGCTGTACTGACTTGGCCACCTGCGGCACTTCTGTAGGTCCATATGGCATACGGACTTGGCAGTGAAAGGGTTCAAAGTAGATGCATATGTGGCATTATCTTTTCTGTCCTTTTTAATGCATTCTAATTTCAGACAGGCCTCAATACATAAAATCCTGAAATTTTCTGGCCTTCTTAGCCTAACATCCCTTTATCAGGTCTTGCAGGTTCTAAAGGGTTTCAAGAAACCGAGTTTGGACACCAGACGTCCAATATCAATTGATTTATTTGGTAATCTCATCTCAGTTCTTGAGGTTGTCTGTTTTTCTTCCTTCGAGGTCATGCTGTTTCGATCTGCCTTTACTTTAGCATTTATTTGAGCATTAAGACTGGGTGAATTTACTGCTCCAAATAAATCGTCATTCAGCTTTCCGTTATCTTCTCATGTCTCTTTTGATGTTAATTCTAATAAAATATTCATCAGTAGATCTAAAACAGAGTCACTGTGTTTTGGCAGACATATTACTTTATTCTGTTCTCCAAATCTGTCCTGTTTCCAATGCATTTCGATATGTGTCGGTTAGGCCTGGTTCCTTTTTCATCATGCTGATTTTTCCCCACTCCCCACTTTACTTCCCATTCCTTTAGGATTGGTGCTGCCACAACTGCCAATCATTTAGGTTTCTCCCCTGCTGATCTTAGAAGGATGGGGAGTTGGGATAGTGATAGGTACACACGTTATATCCGTCCTAACCCGTTGATGAATTAATTCTGTTATTTTTCAGGTTCGTCGAAGAGTAAAATTTGGATAGTTGGTCATTCATTTATTTATTGGGCCAAGAATCGAGTCAAGGACTTATTCTGCCAATTAAGGTTTGAACTCTAATATATTGCAAGTTCTCCACCTGAAGTTTTAATTATTCACACCGGGGCTAATGATGTTGGAAAAATAAGGATATGGGAGCTTCTCTGTGAGATGAAAAAAATGTATGTTCTTTTAAACTATTATTCCCTCATGCTGTCTTGGCCTATCCAGAGATGATTCCTAGGCGTATGTGGTCTCCACAGGGTAATTTTCACTACATTGATAAGATTCAGAGATGCCTGAATAGGACAGTCCATACCTATTTAGTTTCCTCTGGTGGACTGTCATACCGTCATGTTGAACTTGCCTGGTCTATTTAGGCATAACCTGGTGCATCTGTTTGGACTCAACATATTCAACATGGGTCTGCAAAACTTGATTGGTTTAGCCACGGTGTTGGGGGACCCTCGGCCAGCCAGTTTTTGGCTGGTCTCGGCTAGTGGGGATTAGTCGTTAAGTTTATCTGGACTGACATTGTGACTAATTTTGTTTATGGTGGATGGTTTAGCCAAAGATAGCTATATATTGATTAAATAAATCTGTTTTTTGATTTTAATTAAGGTTGCCCAATTTAATAGCACTGTGGCCAAAATAACTTCCAATAAAGTATTTCAAGGTATTTAATTACTGTGTGTTGTGTGTTATTTGCTGCTAACTCCTTTGTGCTAGCACTCCTTTGTGCTATCCCATGACAGGGTCCCCAGCCTTCAGCAGGACCCCATGGGATGGCACAAAGGGCTGAGTATTTCTTTTCCCTTTCACACCTCTCTTGCAGGCCGATATTGGCAATTACAGAATCTGAGTGACAACAGGTGGTGGATTGGTCTAATTTGGCAGGAAGGTGCAGCCTGCGCTTCCTGCTCTCATAAAATCCAGCTGCAGCTCCCACCCACCCTCACTTATTATCAAAATCCTGTAATGGTCCCTATTTAGTGGGGAATTAGTCGTCCAGTTTATCTGGTGTTTATGGTGGATGGTTTAGCCAAATACGGATATCTATTGGTTAAATAAATCTGCTTTTTGATTTGAATTAAGGTTACCCCATAAATACCACCGTGACCAAAATAAATTCCAATAAAGTGTTGTGTTTTATTTGCTGCTAACTGCTTTGTGCTATCCCATGGCACATACAGTGGGTAAAATAATTGTTTGATCCCCTGCAGATTTTGAAAGTTTGCCCATGTGCAAAGAAATTAAAGGTCTATCATTTTTATCATAGGTGTATTTTAAATGATAGAGACAGAATATCAACCAAATATCCAGAAAAAAACACATAAAACAAATGCTATGACTAGACCACTGTTTAACCAAATTGGATCTCCCTGACACTGAAAAATTCAGATTTAGACAGATATCACAATTCCTACACACTCTATGGACGGAGAGGCTGCTACCTCCCAAATTTACAGATTACGATCTCTGGCGTGGGCAGGCCATGGGACAAAGGGGACATCTGTCATCTACTCTTCACTCACTCGCCCGATGAGAAGTCTTCTTACATGATGGCATGGGAGGCCGACCTCCAATTTGAATGGGACCTGGAGACCTGGCAAGCGGCTTGCTCTGATTCATTTCGGGGTATCTTAAATACTTAAATATCTTAAATACTTCCTTGATGGAAGCAAAAAAAAAGTTCTCAGGAGGTGGTACATGACTCCCGCCAGACCTGCGGCCATCTACCCATTATCAGATCCCAGTTGCTTTAGAGGATGCCAACTCCTGGGTTCGATGGTGCATGTCTGGTGGGAATGTCCCAGAATTAGACCAGTCTGGAAGAAGATTTTTAACCTCATCTATACAGTCACTAAATGCTCGGTCCCCAGGTCAGCATCTGTTGCTCTCCTAAATGCTCGGGTTCCTGGTATATCCAAGCCCAATCAGAAGCTGATCCGATTTATGCTCCTCTGGCCTAAAATCACAATCGCTAGGGCTTGGGAACAACGCAGGGTTTCCATTGAAGAGGTAAACCGCAAGATTTTGTGGATTATGGCACAGGAAAAGCTGGCCAGCATCCTATCAAACACGAAACAACACACTGTGGCATATCTCTGGCGACTAGGGGTACACCCTGTGAAACCTGCATCCTCCAGCTCTAGTTAGGCTCATGCTCCCTTTCCTTTCTTATTCTCTTTCCCCCACCTCTCTTTCTTTTTCCTACCTCTTATTCTTTTAAGATAGTTGTATGACTTAAGGGTAATGTTTTATATTCGTTTCTTTATAAAGACAATTTGGCAACACTATAGGCCTAATTAAATTTGTGGTTACGAGCTAGAGGTGCACTGAAGTAAAATTTGAATCCACTAATTTTCTTACGAGTACTTTTGTTGGAGGGGGCGGATTGAGGGGGGCCCTGGCCGGGGCACAGAATGATCCCATTAGGGGTGCCCGGAACAGGTAGGACTCCCCCGAGCGAGAGACCACTATATTCACTTATTTTCCTCCCCTTCCCCTGTTAGCTAGCTCGTATGCTTCCTTTAATCAGCCCACAGTTGGGCAATATGAAATCAATTGAGGCCTTGTTGCTGACAATATGCCTTGTTTGTTGAATGTTATAATGATGTAGACCCAGCCTTTGGTCATACTGTAATTGTATTCTGTATTTGAAAAATAAAAATCTATTGAAAGACAAAACAAATGCTATGAGTTAAGTTGCAGTTCAGTGAGTAAAATAAGTATTTGATCCCCAAGCAAAACATGACTTAGTACTCGGTGGAGTAACCCTTGTTGGCAAACACAAAGGTAAGACGTTTCTTGTAGTTGGTGACCAGGTTTGCACACATCACAGGAGAAATTTTGGTCCACTCTTCTTTACAGATCTTCTCTAAATCCTTAAGGCTTCGTCTCTTGACAACTCGAAGTTTCAGCTCCCTCCATAAATTTAGATTAAGGTCTGAAGACTGGCTGGGCCACTCCATGAACTGTGACTGTCCATTTACCAAAATGCCTTCTCAATAAAATTAGTAAATAGGGTGACACGCTATGTTTACTTCAGTCATGTACATATATAGATGTAGCTAAGGTTCTTTGTAATTCTAGAGTTTTCCTGGGGCCTCAACTCTGTTTTCTGAGCCTCCTTATTGATCCTTTAAAATGAAGAAGAGCCTAATTTAGGAAGGATTACAAGGTAACAGGAGCAAGACAATTGTCATGTTTACAGTCAACATCCATATCTGCATATTTGCATATATCTCAGGACCTGTCAAACCATTTTCCCACCTTAGTCTATCACCAAGCTAGATAGTTCACATTTCTGCTTTGTGGTTCAATGTTGTGTGATGGCTAGGTGCATTGGGGTGTCATTCAAAATAGCTAAGCAATGCACTGCACTTAGCTTCATGCCTTACCATGCATTGCAGTTTTACAATTGAAAAGAGACTTAGACCTCATGCACACGGCATATTAAAAAAAACTCCTATGTATGCTGGATCTTTCTGCCAAGAGCTGGCAGAAAAATCCAGCTTAAAAAAAAATTATGCGCTTTTTGTACGTTTACAGGCTTATGGTGTTTAAAAGCAATGCATGTAAACTGACTCTTTTGGCTAAAATATTTATTTATGTTAGCCAAAAGAATGTATTTATGCAATTTTTCGCAAATATACATCCCTAGGAATGCGAGTCATTTTTTTTACACCGCTTAGGGTGCATATATGGATTACCTGCATGGGCCTGGACATTTTAAAAGTGCCTTTTTATGCCTGTGTGCACAAGGCCTTAATTTCAAAAATGGGAAAAGCAAAAGTTTACAATTATTTACAAACTTTATTGTTTAACGTTCTTTTTTATTGCTTTCCTAATGTTTTTAACATGCTCCAGTTTTACCCTTCATTCTTTAATAAAAACCCTGTGCTGAAAAATCTGCCCAAAATAATTACCCTCACTTTATTTTTCCTTAATTGATCACCAACTTAAGCCAGCCATATATGGGTAGAAGTTCAGCAGGGAATGGATGATTTTGTTTATCTATGGGCAGACTGGTTGTACAGAAATCCATCTCTTGATCGACTTCTGTACAACCAGCCAGTCAATTTTTTTGCCTAATCAGTGCCATCAGCTATAGTTGGCAAACCTGATCATTGTATTCTGCTAGCAGGGAAGGCTGGCAGAATACATTAGCACAGAGGGGGAATTACCCCATGCACATTGAATGTTTGCATAGGAGAATCGGAGAATTTTTTTTTATTAAACCTGCTGGTTGAATGAAAAAAAATTGTGATGTATGGCCTCCCTTCGACAACTTTGAAAGGAAATCACTTGTGCTGATGCACATGTGTTACCACTAATTTCATACCCTAATAAGCATAATTTGGCTGACAGAGTAATGGTGTCCATACATGAAAAATCTTAAAAAAATCTGTAATTTTGACAGAAGTGGTTGTAAACCCTTGCCTATACCCAATGAAGTGAATAGCCTCAGATGATACACAGGGATGAAACACATCTCCCTATTTGTATATCTTCTGTCTTTCTCTTTCTACACTTTATAAAGTGCAGATCCTGTTACAAATGTTGTTTCCTCATTCAGCAGTGGGTGTGGAGTCTGGGCATACACTGTGTGAGAGTTGATTGGAGGAAAGGCACACACCTCCACTCCGCATAGGCAGAGGAACGAAGGAACATGCAGAGCTGTGCTGTGAATAGACTGTTTATATACAAATTGGGATTTGTTTTTACCCTCCACCGCTATGTTTCTTTCGTGTTCTATCTTAGCTGCCCTAATTGCACCCCTAGACCCCTTTCGGACGGATAGAATGGTGCTTTTAGCTGCAGATTTTACCGCAGCTAAAAGCACACAATGCGTTCCTATGACACCCTTCACACACTACGGTTACCTGCGGTTTTGTTACTCGTGATTTTGTGCGGATAGAAAAAATAGAACTGAAAGGGTCCAGCTGTGATGTTCCGCAGCTATTGGCACATAACCGCAGGTAACCGCAGTGCACTGTGTCAGCTGCGTTTGGTATGAATCTTGAGGGGGAACTCCACGCTAAATTTCTAATAAAAAAACGGCATGGGTTCCCCCTCCAAGAGCATACCAGGCCCTTGGGTCTGCTATGGATTTTAAGGGGAACCCCCGTACGCCGAAAAAAAACGGCGTGGGGGTCCCCCCAAAATCCATAGCAGACCCGTATTCCGAGCAGCAGCATGGCCGGTCAGGAAAGGGGGTGGGAATGAGCGAGCGCCCCACCCCTCCTTAACCGTGCCAGGCCACATGCCCTCAACATGGGGAGGTAGGTGCTTTGGAGCAGGGGGCGCCCTGCAGCCCCCCCACCCCAAAGCACCCTGTCCCCATGTTGATGAGGACAGGGCCTTTTTCCCGACAACCCTGGCCGTTGGTTGTCGGGGTCTGCAGGCGTGGAGCTTATCGGAATCCGGGAGCCCCCAGATCCCAGGCCCCCACCCTAGGTTAATGAGTAGGGGGTACCCCTACTCATTTACCTGACGGAAAAAAATGTAAAAAAACACACTACACAGGGTTTTTTAAAGTAATTTATTAGTCAGCTCCGGGGGGGCGTTCTCCCGGGGCCCCGGCTTCCTTCTTTTAAGCTCTTTTACGAGTGGGGGCACACAGGCTTCTTTGACGTCTTCTGCCGGGGGGGGGTCCCGGTCTTCACCGCCGTCTGGTTCTCTTAGCCCGGGGCCCCCTCTCTTCTTTACCTCTTTTACGAGGTGGGGCCCGGGCTTCTTCAACATCTTCTGCCAGGGGGAGGCCCAGTCTTCACCGCCGTCTGGTTCTCTTCCACCGGGGGGGGTCCCGGTCTCTTCTTTAGCTCTTTTACGAGCAGGGGGGGCCCGGGCTTCTGTCGCCTTCTGCCTTCTTCTTCTCTTCTTCGATGTTGACACGCCGCTTCCTCCCGCTGTAATGCCTTGTGATTTATATAGGCCTCTTATGATGTCACAGTCCCATCATGCTCTGGGTGGTGACGACATAAGGGGGTGGATATCACCCGGTGACCCCGCCCCCTTAAATCATCACCACCTGGAGCATGATGGGACTGTGACGTCATAAGAGGCCTATATAAATAGGTGCGAGCCGTGCACACGGCAGTACAGCAGGAGGAAGCGACGTGTCAACATCGAAGAAGAGAAGAAGAAGTCAGAAGGCAGAAGGTGACAGAAGCCTGGGCCCCCCCATTCGTAAAAGAGCTAAAGAAGAGAGCGGGGGCCCTCGGCGGAAGAGAACCAGATGGTGGTGAAGACCGGGACCCCCCCATCAGAAGACGTCCAAGAAGCCTGGGCCCCCTCGTAAAAGAGCTAAAGAAGAGAGGGGTGCCCCGGCGGAAGAGAACCAGACGGCGGTGAAGAACGGGGCCCGCCCCCCACAGAAGATGTCGATGAAGCTGCGGGGGGGTGCTCGTAAAAGAGCTAAAGAAGAAAGCGCCCCCCCCGGCGGAAGAGAACCAGACGGTGGTGAATACTGGGACCTCCCCGGCAGAAGACGTCGAAGAAGCCCAGGGGGGCTATTAAAGGGGGCTCCCAGATTCCGATAAGCTCCCCGCCCGCAGACCCCGACAACCAATGGCCAGGGTTGTCGGGAAGAGGCCCTGTCCTCATCAACATGGGGACAGGGTGCTTTGGGGTGGGGGGGCAACAGGGCGCCCCCCTGCCCCAAAGCACCTACCTCCCCATGTTGAGGGCATACGGCCTGGCACGGTTAAGGAGGGGGGGTGCTCGCTCATCCCCACCCCCTTTCCTGACCGGCCGGGCTGCTGCTCGGATATGGGTCTGGTATGGATTTTGGGGGGACCACCACCCCATTTTTTCAGTGTATGGGTTTCCCCTTAAAATCCATAGCAGACCCAAGGGCCTGGTATGCTCTTGGAGGGGGAACCCATGCCGGTTTTTTATTTGAAATTAGGCGTGGAGTTCCCCCTCAAGATTCATACCAGACAAAAAGCATGGTATTGGCAGGAATCCAAGTCGGATCCCCATTCAATATCGTGCCGCTGCTAAACGCAACCGCAGCTAATCGCACTGTACAAATGCAGCTGACCGCTGTTCCTGGAGTCTTGAATTCCAGCAAAACATAAACATGCTTTTAACTGCGGCAAAACAGTCATTCGTGTAAAAGGCGCCTTGCATCTTGTTGCATTCTTTGTAAAGTTTGAATGAAAATGATGATCCCTCAGCCTTGTATTTTTGGAAGGCCTTCTCCTTTGCTTTTATATGTATTTTAACATTGGAGTTAATCCACCCAGGACTTTTGTTTCCCAATGGGATGCATTGGCTAATTCCCTTATTTAATATGCTCTTAAAGCAAACCCATCTCTCCTCCATGTTCTTTGTTTCTAAGATTTTATCCCAGCCCCGTATTTCCTCAAAAGAGCTAACTTCCCTAAACTACAAAGCTTAAAATAAACCTCAGTATATCCAGGTACTCATCATTGATAAGTACTAAAATACAGGAGACTTTTTATAAATTTCTATCCAGGTGGTACAGGGTCCGGAAGATGTTTTGCATACCCTTAAGGCTTGGATAGATGCTGACGGGGTTGCGGGCTACAAGGATCCCATATCCACATATGGTGGGAATGTCCCAAGATCAGGCCATTTTGGGTTTAGCTCCGGACATTAATATCTGATAAACAATGGCCTCAATTTGGGATGACCCTGTGCAATGCCTCTTTCATGGCACTCAAACTTCCATCATGGCATATGTGAAGAGTATAGTCCCACACCTATTAGATGCAGCTAAAGGACTAATCCCGGCCTTTGGAAGAAATCACAAGCGCCTACTATAGAAAATTGGGTGAAGCAGGTTAATGAAATTATGGAAAATGAGAAATGGGTCTGTACCTAGTAATAGATTAGAAGATTAGAGTTGTATGTTAAATGGGAACAATGGATCAATTATAGCACAACAAATTTATAGTCTCCCATTCCATGAAGGCAGTATTAAAGATTTATGGACCACCCCTCCCTGTTTTTTCCTTTTTATTTTTCCTTTTTTAATGAATAGTTAAATGTCTTGGGGATTTGTACAATATTTTTTGTTTTTGTGTTTTATCCGTTGATTGTATAAATGTCTTAATATAAATAGAGATTATATATAAAAAAAAATAAAAAAACAGGAGTAGTGCAACATCTCTAATAGGTTTTTCAGTCGTGGCTTTAAGGTTGTTGATTTACTAAAGACAAATAGGCTGTGCACTTTGAAAATGAGCAGAAGCTCCACTGACTGCCACCATCCATTCATGAGCAAGCAAATTTGCTGTTTTTTCTTTTTTTTCCTTGCACATTATTGGGTTTATTTTTTTTTTTCAAAGTGAAGCTTTATCTAATTTACTAAGCGCTGGGGCAACTGCTTTTGCAAAGTACAACTGAACTTTGCAAAGTGCACAGTCTATTTGCCTTTAGTAAATCAACCTCTAAAGCCTCGTACACACAACCGAGGAACTCGATGGGCGAAACACATAGTTTTCCTCGTCGAGTTCCTTGTTAGGCTGTCGAGGAACTCGACAAGGCAAGTTTCTCCATTCCTGTCGAGGAAATAGAGAACTTGCTCTCTTTTTGGCTCGTCAAGTTTCTCGAAAGTTTCCTCGACGAAAATGTACATACGACCGGTTTCCTCTGCAAAAAAATATCTCCCAGCAAGTTTCTTGCTGGTTTTTGCCGAGAAACTCGGTTGTGTGTACGAGGCTTAAGGCTTTTTCTATTCCAGATTGGTCTAGTAACTGGAAGACAAAGTGAAGAGAAATCTACCTATAGAATAAAAAAAAGATAATAACTCCTCCCACTCTACTAAAGAATGTTTTCATTGTTTCCATTTTCCTTACCTCTCATTTCTTGTTCTAGCCAGCACCACTAACCAGAAAGGGAAGAAAAAGGACATTTCCCCAATGGGGGCACATATCACAATAAAACCCCCAAAAAAGATCTAAGCTTTCCCATTTTGTTCAAAACTTAAAAAAATCATCACATACGTGTGTCTAAGATGGTAGGAAACAAATATTGCCCTGCATTATATGTTGTTCTATGTTGTTCATTTTCATATACCGAATGTACTGACCCACTTGCTTTATTGCCAGAAGGATGATACAGAGGGGAGTTTCAAAAGTCTTGTCTGCAGGCTATGACTTTTTGTTTAAGCTTTTGTCTCATGTGTACAGTATATTACCTAATATTCAGTTTAGTAGGTATGTTCTTCTCCCTGCACATACTTTGAAACCATGCCACAATTTTGCAGTTTGTACCCTGGTATTTATATATCCCAGAGCAGCGTTTCTCAACCTTTTTTCAACCATATTTACCCTTGTAAATTGTATGCACAATCTTAAGGCACCCCACTCTAAATGGTAAACAACTGCTTACTGTGTGACATGTGATCGCACATCGATCATGTGTTATCTGGGCTGCTCACAGTGGCCCGATACCATGCACCGTAATCCGCTGTGCCCACCATGCACCCCAGGGGGCATGCTCAGTGCCCACGAGAACCCGCGTGTCTCAATGCCTGGAAGAGCTTTCTGTCAGCAGTAAATGTACAATTGGTGGTCAGCAAGTGGTTAAACCCAAAAGCAAACATTTATTACATTGCAGCTTATCAGTTCTTACATGGGATGGCTGTATTAGTTTCGTTTTTTAGGCTCTCTTTTTTCTATTGTTATCTAGTGATCCAGCCAGCAAAACTGTTGTTTGTCAAAAGCACAAACTCCCCAACAGAATGTATCAGTTTACAAACCATTTAACAATTGTAATAGTTGCTTTAAAGTTTCTAACCTTTATCCCAAAAGTAAAAAATAACTGTTTGCTGTAACTGAATATAAAGTGTGACCTGGAGTTTAGCCTCAATTTGTAAGTGCATCTAAATCTGCTAATGCATTTAACACCCCCTCCCCCAGACTGAAAATGCTTACTGCTGTCTGCTGTGCCTCCTATTCTCATCCCTCCAGAGTTATGTCTGACTAATACAGGAGGTGTGTTATTGGCCAGATCACCAAGGGAAGACAGAGGGAACAAAGCCAAAGAAAAGAAAACAGATGCAGCCACCACATCTAGATTTGTAAGCCGCAATGTAGTTCATTTTTGGTTTTGGATTTAATACCACTGTAAGCTTGGCTATCTCCTGTTAAACAACTCGTATAAGGCAGCTTGGAAAGTCAGCAACACAGCTGGAGGAAGGATCTGGGTTTTGACAGTCCAAGCGTATCAAAACCAAAAATGTATTATATTGTATATCAGGATTACCAGACTTTTAGTTTGGTAGCTACATTTGTTATAACTTTTCATGCAAGAAAATACCTGTCAATTATTGAAGAAATGCAAGAAATTAGAGAAATGTTCTTGTCACTTCTTGTGAAATGAAAAGAAAGTACAAACATCATTTTCTTTCTTGTGTTAACTATTAGTCCCAATAATCCAACTTGGAATGGAGATGGACAAGCCAGACATGTTTGACAATGATTGCTGCTCCCATAGATACAGTGGAGAAATGAGTGTAGATACAAAGGGACAGGAAGAGGAAAACGCTTACTAAAGAAAACAAATGCAACAGTTACATCTAAGGACTTTTACATGGCAATGTATGACATTTTTGCTTTTGGGTTTAGATATGCATTAACTTTTAAAATGGCCATAAAAAGAGGCTATGCACCCATTTCAAGAAGCAGATTAGTTGGTAAGATGTAGGTCTGTAAAAAAACATGCCTAAATTTTGTTTGAAAAGATCGGAGCTTTGATGCCACACATTTTAAAGGATAAATTACCACAGTTTGCTCTAGTTTTTAATCATCAGCAGAAATCAATTTTTTTTTACTTTAGTATCATAGCAGAAAGCATATATAGACTGACACTAAAATACTTTTAGCCAGATTCACAAAGAGTTACGCCGGCGTATCAGTAGATACGCCATCGTAACTCGGAATCTAAGCCGTCGTATGTTTAAGTGTATGCTCAAACTGAGATACACTTAAACCTAGCCGTCGTATCTTAGCTGTCTAGTTCCGCCGGCCACTAGGGGCGTGAACGCTGATTTACGCCTAGAATGCGTAAATCAGCGAGATACGCCGATTCACGAACATACGTGCGCCCGTCGCAGTAAAGATACGCCGTTTACGTAAGGCGATTCCCGGCGTAAAGTTAGTCAAACAAATAGCTGGCCTAGTCAATGTTAAGTATGGCCGTCGTTCAAGCGTCAAAATTTGAAAAATGTACGTCGTATGCGTAAGTCATCCGTGAATGGGGCTGGACATAATTTACGTTCACGTCGAAACCAATACGTCCTTGCGGCGTACTTTGGAGCAATGCACACTGGGATATGTCCACGGACGGCGCATGCACCGTTCGTAAAAAACGTCAATCACGTCGGGTCACGAGTAATTTACATAAAACACGCCCTCCTCATCCTCATTTAAATTAGGCGCGATAAGGTCGGCCCATTTATGCTACGCCGCCATAACTTAGGAGGCAAGTGCTTTGTGAATACAGCACTTGCCTCTCTGACTTACGGCGGCGTAGCGTAAATACGATACGCTACGCCGCCTCAAAGATGCGCCCGGCTACCTGAATCCAGCTATTTATCTCTTTCAGTTTTACATTACAAAATCATAAAAGAAAATACTTTGATATCTATGGTAAAAAGTATTCAGACCAAAGCTGGTGTTTCAGGGATTTAAAGTATGCTGCTGTCTGAATTATCTATTTTTTTTAAATTTCCATGTTATCCCAGTTGTTTCAGCTGTGCAGCAATTGTTATGAAATTGGCCTACATGTGACAGGGGAACCATACTATTTGATATGACAGTCCATGCTACCATTATTACTACCATTAAAATGATAACTTTCCCTAAAACTAGCATGTACAGTACTGTTCTTTTTTATATCTCTGTAGAGCAGAGTATGAAGCATACGGGGGAGGGGAGGGGCACCTGTATTTAGTATCAGGTTTCAGGTACAGAAGGTTACGCAAAACTTACAGGGATCCCTCCAGTTACATCTGATAATGTTTCCAGTTCTGTTACCAAAATGGGGGAACTCTAGCATTGCTTTTATGAATGTAGGTACAAGTAAATTATTACACAGAAAAAACTCAAATAGGAAATAAAACCCCTTGCAGATTGAGACTTAGAAAAAAAGTTAATAAATGTGGTGGATTATTAACCCAGTGCTATTCACTAAAAGCATAAAAAAAAAACATTATTTCACTTTAGGGTCTATGGGCCAGATTCACGTAGAATCGCGGCGGCGTAACGTATCGTTACACCGCCGCAAGTTTTCATCGCAAGTGCCTGATTCACAAAGCACTTGCGATGAAAACTACGCCCGCGGCCTCCGGCGCAAGGCGGGCCAATTCAAATGGGCGTGTGCCATTTAAATTAGGCACGCTCCCGCGCCGGACCTACTGCGCATGCTCCGTTTCCTAACTCCCGCCGTGCTTTGCGCATCGTGACGTAATTTTTTCGAACGGTGACGCGCGTAGCGTACTTCCGTATTCCCGGACGTGTTACGCAAACAACGTTAAATTTGAAATTTCGATGTGGGAACGACGGACATACTTTAGACAGCAATACGTTTGCTGACTAAAGTTAGGGCACCTAAAACAACGACTAACTTTGCGACGGGAAACTAGACTAGCAGGGACGAAGTGAACGCAAAAATCCGTCGCGGATCCGCCGTAACTCCTAATTTGCATACACGACGCTGGTTTACGACGCAAACTCCCCCCAGCGGTGGCCGCGGTACTGCATCCTAAGATCCGACAGTGTAAAACTATTACACCTGTCGGATCTTAGGGATATCTATGCGTAACTGATTCTATGAATCAGTCGCATAGATAGAAACAGGAATACAACGGCGTATCAGGAGATACGCCGTCGTATCCCTTTTGTGAATCTGGCCCTATGTTTTTATCATGATCAGTTCCTTTTAGTTTATAGATTGATATGAAAGCTTGACATCAGTTGTTAACGTGCAGAATCCCTTTATATTTTTCTTTACCCTAATAAAGTATTCAAAAAATGTACTGGAGTATTTGTTCCTTTGTTTCTAAGCTAGCTTTGATTACTTGCCTTTTTTCTAACTATTTCTTACTATTTACAGAATCCTCGCCTGACAAAATATGGTTTCCTGAGTACATCATTTTGGTGTGTTTTTTTCTGGCAGTGCATTTCTGGCAAATCCACAAGTATATATATATTTTTTTTTTGTAGGACCTTTAAAGGGGAAAACAAAACAAAACAGAGATGTACTTAAAAAAAAAAAAAAAAAAGACAAAAACATGCATTTACATTTTAAAGAAAACAAGTAATAAGAGAAATACATTGACTGCCATTGCTAATCTTTTTTTTAAATGTTGGTTGCCTGGCTCATGCTGATTTTATAGCATCCATAGATTTTGACTGTCTTTTAGGAATGAGATGTGGGTTTGCAGCTAACATGAATTTATGGCAAATCCAGCATGTTTGAAAATTGCTGTCCCAGCAAATTAACGTGGAAATTCACCAGACTAAATTCTTTGTAATCATAATGCACTGCCTGGCTTTTGAACTTAGGTCAGCTGGCTTGGAAGGTCCAATAAAGTGGCTTTTTGACAAGCACTTTAAGTGAGGGTGAGGTCCCAACAGCATATTGACAATGTACTTTATCTGTGATATTGAAAGCATAGGGGGTGCTGCTGAAAAACTGCATGGCGGGAGAGATTGGTATAGGGCTTGGAGGAACTGGAAGATCTGTTAAAGTACATTTAAACTTAGCAGTCAAAACAAAAATAGGCTCCCTAAGTTATATTAAAGCTGAGCTTTTACTGGTTAGGTTTACATGTACAGTATAAACTGAGCTGAAGTTCTGAACTAAGTTATGAGTTGTTGCCTACAGTCCATTCAGTCCATACAGTTGTTGCTGACAGTCCATTCAAAAGCCTTTTCGGAAACATCTCACTTTATCCCTTAAAGTAGTTGTGAAGGCAGAAGTTTTTTTTTTTATCTTAATGCATTCTATGCGTTAAGATAAAAAGCCTACTGTGTGCAGAAGCCCCCCTCAGCCCCCCTAACACTTACCCGAGGTCCCTCTCTGTTCAGCGATGTCCATGACTGTCCCAGCTGTACAAGATTCTCCTTCCTAAATTGTCTGAGACACAGCAAAGGCACAATTGGCTTCTGCTGCTGTCAATCAAAGTCAGATAGCCAATCTGGGGAGAGAACGGGTGGGGCCGAATCGGGGCTCTGTGTCTGAATGGACATAGGGAGCAGTGACTCAGCTTGTGTGCCCCCATAGCAATTTTCTTTCTTTGGGGACACTGAACAGTGGGAGGGTCCAGGAGCAGCAAACAGGCACCGACAAGAGTAGGATCTGGGCTGGTCTGTGCAAATCCACTGCAACAGAGCAGGTAAGTATAACAAGTTTGTTATTTTTATAGGAAAAAAATTATCCTTTACAATTACTTTAAAAATAAATTTATACAACAATGTGCACACAAAACATCCCATATCATTAGCCCAGCTGCACCGCAAAACTCTTGATATAGCCACATATACCCATTAAAAAAACAAAACAAAAAACAAAAACATATCAGATCTATAGCCCTTAGACACGGTTTAGTAATAATTAGCCAGCACCAGGACAATATAAGAACGTGAGCAGGCAGAATAAGCTAAAATATGGAAACACAAACCAGGCAGGTGTTTTGCTAAACAAATAATTCAAGTGCATCATCTCAGAGACACTTAGGAAAAAATAATCATCAGAAGGATCATTTTGTGAACAGATTGAAAAAGGAACAAAGGACAGGTGTTTTGTTACACTAAAAAGAAAATTATATTGAACCAGAGACATTTAAAAAACAAACAAACAGCAAAGTGGTAGTTTGATATATATAGGTAGATTCAGGTAGATTGGAATAAATTTAGGGCGGCGTAGCCTAGCCTGTTTAGGCTACACCGCCGTAAATTAGCTAGGCTACTAGTGATTTTCAATCTACTTACCTGCTAATCTACGGCGGCGTAGCCTCAAACGAGCGGGCGTAAGAGCGCCTAATTCAAATGACTTGGAGGGGGGCGTGTATCATGGTAATGAGGCTTGACCTCACGTTTTTTGCCGTCTTTTACACTGCGCATGCGCCGGGCGCCTACATTTCCCAGGGCGCATTGTGGCTAAGTACGCCGTACGGGCCTATTGATTTTGACGCGGACGTAAACGACGTAACTCCCGATTCGTGGACGACTTACGCAAACAACGTAAAAAAATCGAACCTCGCGGCGGGAACGGCGGCCATACTTTAACATTATTATTCCACCTCATAGGTGGAATAACTTTAGGCCGCCTAAGGCCTTACGGAAACGACATAATTCGACTGCGGCGGGCTCGCGTACGTTCGGGAATCTGCGTAAAAGCTCATTTACATAATCTACGCCGGCCGCAATGGAAGCACCACCTAGCGGCCATCCGAAAAATTGCAAGCTTAGATAGAACGGCGCAAGCCGTCCTATCTTAGCTTTGTTTAAGCATATCTCTGTTTGAGCATACGCTTAAACATACGGCGGCGTAGATTCTGAGTTAGGTCGGCTTATCTACTGATAAGCCGGCCTAACTCTTTGTGAATCTACCTAATAGTGCTTACCCTTAAAGGAGCCACTTAAAGTGGTTGTAAACCCTCCTAAAGCACTTTCACCTACAGGTAAGCCTAGATTAAGGCTTACCTGTAGGTGTTTGCAATATCTCCTAAACCTACATGCCATAGACAACGGCGCAGGCGCACTGACCGTGCAGGTGTTGTAAGTTGTAGATACCGTGATATTGCCGGAATTCCGCAAATGCGTGACGTCATCGCGCTCCGGCCAATCACAGCGCCAGAGCGGCGATAACAGGAAGAAAGCTCATCATGGTGGTGGCGGTGGACAGGACCGAGTAGGACTTCGGGGGCTTTGATCTTAGGGAAGTGACACATAATGAGCTAGTATGCTGTGCATACTAGCTCATTATGCCTTTCCTCATGCAGGGGTTTATTTAAAAAAATAATTAATGTATTAGGTCCTTCCGCCCAACACCAGTGACGACCTGCCCTTTTCTGGACCCAGGAGCACTGGCTCACCCTACACGATTTAAAAGGGCTTTACTTAACCACTTAGGGACCGGAAGAATTTTCTTAATGATCAGGCTATTTTTTGCTATACGGCACCTGTTGCTTTAACTGACAATTGCACGGTTGTGCGACTCTGTACCCAAACAAAATTGATGTCTGTTTTTCCCCACAAATAGAGCTTTCTTTTGGTGGTACTTGGTCTTACGTTTGCTATAATTCATATCCCCAAAAATATATATAAAAAAATAATTTATTGGAAGCCTCTCACCACAGATGACTCTTGGTTCTGGACCAATCACAGCAACCACAAGTGTAAACACTGGCTACAATGAGCCTGCATGATCACAGGGCCCTACATGATCACAATGCCCCTATCTGATTACAGAAAGTGCCAGATTACAGCCAGAGATAGATTATAACCAGTGAGAGATTTCTTGTGAATGAGTAGGGGTACTATTTACTGTCAGTGCCAGACTGCAGCCAAAGCCATATTACAGCCAGGGCCTGATCACAGCCAGTGCCAGTGTTTCCATTTGCTGATCACACCTAGCGCCAGCATTTACTGTTTGCTGAACTAGCTAGCATCAAAAAAAAGGAAAGAGCAAATGAAATTGGCTGTTGAATGTCATGCTTGACATGGATCTGCATCACTGGACAACATGATTGATGGTAGATTTACAACAAAGAACTTTTTTGAGGATTATTTATTATAAAGGACTTGTCAAACATTTGTGTGTCTTTATTTATAGGTTGCAATTTTTCTTGTGATTGAGTAGGGGTACTATTTACCCCATTCTCCTTCACGTGGGGGGAAAGTAACTGGGTGCCCCCTTATTGTTAAAAGGGGCTTCAAAATTATGATCAGCCTCCTGCCCTCAGACTCCCACAACCACCAGCTAATGGTTGTGGAGAAGAAGTCCTTATCCTCATTAACATGGGGACAAGATAGTTTGGCACCCTCCCATGTTAAGGTCATATAGCTTGGTATGGTTTGGGGGACACACTTGTCACTCCCTTTCCTGCCCAGCCAGGCTTCATGCCTAGATTAAGGGCATGGAAAGGATATTTTGAGGGACCTCACACTTTTCTTTTCCTTTTATTATTTTTATTTTTTGCATGGAGTCCCCCTAAAAATCCATACCAGACCAAGAAGGGTTTGGTAAGGATTTCCTTGGGTAATTTTTTATTTTTTGTGTGTGATGTGCCCCTTTAAAATTCATATAAGACTCAATTATATTTTTCATTATTGCTGTAGATTGTGCTACAGCAAAAATTGTATTTGTAAAGAAAAAAGTAAAAACTATTTAAATTGCAAGCATATGACATTCATTGCCAGCTTTTTTTTTTTTAAACAGCACACAGATTCCTTAAAATGTCCCCCAAAATAGTAAGCCCTTGGGGGGATATGTGTCATTTTTCTTTTAAAAAGATGAACTGTCAAATTTGATTGCCTGCAATTTAAATATTTTTTGTTTTTAAATTTTAGTGCTCCTGGTTGCATGGATATTTTTTTTTTGCACTGGCACATGTTGCCCAGGGCATTGTCCTGCTATTTTTATAGCCCTTTGCCTATTAGTCCATAAAATATGTATTTTAAATTTGACAGATTCAACTCCTGCTGATTTTAATGGAATTCAGGTTGGCCAATCCCTTGCCGAACTGAACCCAGGGCAGTTTAGCTCACAACTACGCACAGCCAATGCCAGTTTTTCCAGTTTGTGACTCACAGCCAATGCCATTATTTCCAGCTTTGCTGATTACAGCCAGTGCTTACCTTTTATTCTTGGAGTGTCTGTTTTTCAAAATGTGGTCCTTTTGAGAGTGTTTTTAACTGTTCTGGCACTTCAGGGTCTCTGAAAATGTCACAGGTAGCCATTAATTTATATGTGTAATTTATGACCCTTGAAAGCTTGCTCCATTGATTTTGGATCACTCTATCTGGTTAGGCAACAAAACAATCTCACAAATGTTGTATCTTCATACTCGAGGAGTAGCAGACAACGTTTTGGTGTATAACTATGTATGCTTAATACAGTACTATTTTCAATGAGCATATCAATGAGCATATAAAATGTGTGAAAACAAACCTTGGATTGCGAGCATAATTTGTTCCAGAAATCCAAAGCACTTGTATATCAAAGCAAATTTCCCCATAAGAAATAATGGAAACTCAAATGATTTGTTCCACAACCATTTATTCATAGGTCCTTCAGTTTATAGTCCATATAAAAAGATTATAGCAATGTGACCAGGTTGTGTAACCATAAAATGTCCATCCACAAATGGAAGCCTCCACAAGGCGATTAGAAGCAAAACCCAGCAGGAGCTACAGAGTATTAAAGAGAAGAGAGGCACCTCTAAGTGTATCTGTCAGGTCACCTGTGGCCAGGTGACAAGTGCACCCCGTTGATGTCAGGGATGCACCACAGGGTAGTGAACCCTATAGCCGACTGCTTCAATCAGAGAGGAAGCGTGAGCCCAAGATTCCCCAGGGCGCGGAGTCTAAGACCCAGCTTTGTATTCACCAGAGCCTCTAGTGGTGAGGATGGCCTTCGCTGCAGCTGGATCCAGGTCGCGACCCCTGGGATCCCCTAGGTCACGCTCCGCAGGGAGAGAGGGGAAGCAGCAACCAGGACAAGCGAAAGTGATGGGTAAGCCGAGGTCGGGGCAACATGCAGACTAGGGTAACCAAAGGACAGGCCAAAAGGTCAGGGTCACAGGCAAACAAGAGTAGTCAGGGACAAGCCAAATCAGTACACAGAAAGGTTAACGTATCACACGGCAGACAGGGACTCAAGCTACAAACAAAGTTGAACAGCACTGCAGACCTGCAGTGCAACAGTTAATATAGGCTTCCTGTGATGGCCTGGGGTGGAGCTATACAGGGAGGAAGATGATAAAAGACAGCCAGGAAGAGAGTCCTTGCATATCCATGACAGTAGCAATATGTTGCTAAATGTTGTACCTTCATTAAATGTAACCATATTGTTACACTTAGAGGTGTCTCTCTTCTCTTTTATACTCAGTTGTGACATGACACCAGTCACTTGTATAACAAGTCAAAATTTATTAAAATATTAAGCTTGTCTTGCAAAACGCTCTCAAACTAATTTACTTTTAGTAAAACCTTGGATTGAGAGTAACTTGATCTGAGAGTGTTTTGCAAGACAAGCTAATTTCTTTTATAAATTTTGACTTGATAAACGAGAGATGTCTTGATATACAAGTAGTGTCACATCACAACTGAGCATAAAAGAGAAGAAAGGTGCCTCTAAGTGTAGTGTAGCAATATGGTTACATTTAATGAAGGTACAACATTTAGCAACTCACATGGTTGATCATTAAAACAGGCACATATAAGTATGCAGGGATCCAGGGTAAAGCTGTCCACATAGACCATCCTCTGCACTGCCGGATCTTACCACTGTCAGTCTGCAATTGTGGCCCGGAAGACTACCCTGCAGTAGAGCAATCTGAGGCTTGAAGTGCTCGTGGAGTGCAGCGTTAAAGGGATGACGTTGATGGCATCAATAACAGATGTGAATATCCCTCCCTAACCTACACCCTGATAACATCAGATTGGCAAAACGCACATAGAGGCGGAACATCTGGTGCGCAAATTCCGGTCCCACACTTGCAGTTAATAGAACGCACGTCGACTCCAGGGCATGAGCGGAGCCGCAGCATTCTTACAACTTCATACAGGTGGGTGATATCAGTGCCGATACATGGGCACTTTTTAATGTGAGCATTTCATTTATACTTGTTGTTATTCCTTTATTTTTTTAAAAAACACTACACTATATATGATTACAATTTTTTGGTTTGCATGGCGGAAAGTTGGAGACATTAGAGGACAGATCTGGCATCTGTGCCCAAATAGAAGCAGTTTATTGAAGAAGGATCGTTTCTCTACACCTAAGGAGCCAGTATGGAGAAAAGAGAGAATGGAGATATAAAAGTTCAAAGTGATTATTGACCTTTATTTCAATGAAGAGGCCAACATCATTTGGTGAGTGATACATTCATATGAGCACATTGGGTGGGAAATAATCAGCACAATGTAAGAGATAAACATTTATTCATTTGAAATACATTAAAAAGTTTCATTCATATGAACACTTTATAATATGCACACTGTATTTATTAGTTGTATTCATTAAGTATTCATGCTCTATTCACATTGTTTTTGGTCATTGGTTTTATCATTGTAACATAGATAGAGTGTAGGATATGGAGTTATATTCCCATCTCATATTAGCGCCTATATATTTTCTTTAATCACATTTTAAATTGCGCCTTTTTGCAAAATGGTGAAAATCAAAGTAACGCAAACCTGTGAACAAGCAACAAAAAATGTGAAGGTTGTTTTCACACCAATGAGTTCTGGTAACTCCCAATCTACAGTGCCTTGTGTGCACTGCATTGGTATGCAGCACTTTACAAGCACTAAATGAGTGGAAAGAATGTAATAAAAAAAAAGTTTTAAGAAAAAAAAAATCAAGCATTGTGACACATTGTAACAGTGCTTGGCTCTCGCTGCTGTCAATCACAGCCAGTTAAGAAGGAGCAAGTAACCCAATATAATAACACAATAGATGACCTGACCAGGTACTATCCTGGTGATAATATTGTAGGGGGGTCACCAGAGCCAACTTAGGGAATGTCAGTTCTGCTTGATATTTGATATTTGTTCAGTCTAAGCTTGACTAATTTTGCACACCAATGCGCTTCTTCAGAAGCTAATCATGTCTAAACAATAAAAATACAGAAAAAATAAATGATGACGATAAAATACATACAGCAGTATATGTAAAAAATGTATACATCAGAAAAAGCAAGTATATAAGAGGATGTTCAATGCATTTACTTACAGAAATAATGGCAATAACACTTAGTGACAGTAAAGCAGAGCAGCTGAATGGGTGTGGAGATATCAAGGAAGTCTTAAAGGCAGATATGGGAGCACAATCACTGGCAACGACCCTGGGGCCTGACAAGGATATAGTAACATATAAATAGGAACACAGTGTACGTATAGGATACACCTAATAGTATATAAGGCTATACATAACAAGGTGTGCCATATAATCCTCCCTGAGATCATTCAAGTAGGATTTCCAGGTATATAGTCTTCGGATCACGAGGTCTACATACAGAGGGAAAAATAATATATAGATACTGTATATATATATATATATATAATATATATATATATATATATATATATATATATATATATATATATATACATATAGTAAACGGTGTAGAATAAGGCCTGCAATACACCTACTCAGCGCCAGATCTGTCCTACAGCTCTCTAGCAATGCACACAATGATAAAAAAACACTTCCAAATATAATTTGCAGAATATTAGAAAAAGTACTAAGCTGCTATTTTAAAAATGTGTAAAAAATCAAAACAGTAGTATAAAAATAAAACAGTCCAATCACTGGATCATTCGGATACTAAAACAGCGCTAAAAATGTAAATAATAAACATGTGACCAGCTTCACAGTTATAAGTCCTTTGTGTAGTAATAACAGTGGGAGCAGTTCAAAACATTATAGGTGTTAGTTAACGGTTGTCCTAGCGTGCACCATCCACTAGAAAAAAAACTTCCACTTTGTAAAGCACACTTCCCCAGGGGGTCAAACTCACCAGAAGCCTCTAATGAGCAAGCCTTAAGTTAAGTGTTCATCAGCCAGTTTGCTCTGGTTCCTCACCATCGATACAGATCCACTGGTACAAGGGCTCCAACACAAGTCATAAAATACAAGAATGGCTGCACATAGCGTAATCCTGTTTATTTATGATAAAACTCCCCATACATCAGAAGACCCCTTAATACTAACTACGTACATAAAACATAAATTGACAAGCATAAATGTGACCCAAGATGGAGCTATCACCGCCCAGGAGGAAGCGTGTGCCTCCTTGCAGACACCGCAATCACTTCCAGATAGCGAACAGTAGACGGTGGAGCCCAAACGTCACTTCCGTGATGTTGTGTGGGTCACGCCCTATACTGTGTATATGTATGTGTATACATCCACCTGGAAGTTGCCATGAGAAAATAACATATGCAGAGTAAATATAGATAGGCTTCTACGTTTAAATACATGATGGCTCAAAGTAGCCCAGTTGGAATGTCTATTTCTTTTTTTTCATAGTACATCTTTTTGGTATCAACAGTACCACCCTGTGAGGACATCATTATCTTGTCCATTATTGTTACTAATGTAGATAAAAAACCTCTAAACATAGGTGATGTATATTAATATTGTACTCAAAAATAAAAAATAAAAAAAAGAGACTGGTGTCTGAAATTGTACCCCATCCCCAAGTAGAACAAATGACTGAGAAGGTAAATATGGGTTTTTAAAAGTGCCACACATAAAACATAGTAAAAACATTTATTTTTATTTTAATCATTGAAATATTTCATCAGATAAAAACATTGAAAAGGAAATTATTCATACAGTACTGCTGCAATGTACTCATTAACAGCTCAATACAAAAGAGCAATATATTAGTGTACAAATACATAGAGAAATGTATAGAGAAATAAAAAAAATCGACATTTTAACATTTAATCACGGTATATGCACACACATGTGGGTAATGTAAACCATTGATACAAAAGAGCACACATTTGGGTGAACTGGGGGAATCCCCTCATCTTATTGTTTAATAAATAAATGTCTGTTGAAAATCCAACATCATATGCTGCATCGGGACATCAGTGACCTCAGAGGGGAAAACAGGAGCCTGATTAACAAACCCACTGCCTGAGGGGGAAATAGACAATAAGATATACTGAAATGTATCCTGCAAAACCACAAAGGGAAAACGGGAAGATGATACTCACAGTGTACTCAGATGTGGCACCCTCATGACAGAGCTGCAGCATGTAGCTACCATGTCCATGTACCCCTTATATTTCCCTCCACTCACCCACTCACCCCAATGGCACCGCAAGAGATGCGGAAGCCAAAAAATTGCTACCGCCCATGCACAATACATAATTTCCGACGGGACCGAGCATGCGAAGAAGCAATTATTTGGCATCCACATCTCTCGCAGTGCCATTGGGGTACCTGGACATGGCAGCTCCATGCTGCAGCCCTTGAGGGTGACCCATCCGAGTACACTGTGATAAGACTGAGTTTTGCTAATCTCTTTAATGGCAATGCAATGTATTTTAAACAGATATTGCACCTATGTTGTGCTAATGCTTTAGTTCTAGCACCACTGGAAAATCTCTGGTTTGTTTCTTCTTGGATCAACAAAGTCAGATAGTGATTTCAAACTTAGATTTTGGAATTCTACTCAAGTATTCTTCGGATTTTTCACGTGTGTCATGTTGACGTACTGTATGATCTTCCCTTTCAGGGGTTTAAATTACCCACATTTGTAAGAATAATGTATACCGTGATTAAATGTTCAAATGTAGATTTTTTTGTATTTCTCTATATTGATGTATTTGTACACTAATATATTGCTCTAGACATGAATACATTGCAGCAGTACTGTATGAATAATTTCATTTTCAATGTTTTTATCTGATACAATATTTTTATGATTAGAATAAAAAAAATACACTATATTTTGTGTGTGGCACCTTTAAAATCCCATATCTACCTTCTCAGTCATTAATATTGTACTCAGTTTTATTAAAACCATTTAGGAAGAATGGACTGTGTGGTAGCAGCCTGGTCTGGCTATATGTCAGAATTCCAAACTAGAGTTGTAATGCTACTAACAAAGACAAGGCAAATTATAATCAATATTTCATTACGATGAAACGTCTTCTCAAGAAGAAGTCCAATCTCTATTGGCACATTGAGTTCTTCTAACAATACATTTTGGAAAAGGTCAGTCCCCTAGGTCTAAGAGTACAGGTCTATCCTACTTTTAAATATGTATCTCAAGAATTTCAAATGGCCTGGGAAGGTGCACTGACCAAATGCAACTAATGGAATTACTTATTACACATTATAGAAAAGAAATGGAACAACTAGATCAGGAACTCATTGACTTAAGGACATCACATGACACAGTAAAAAATCATATACAGTTTAAAAACAAATGTCAGGAACTCAAAAACTACCTAGCTAAGCTGAACAAATACATTATAAGTAAAAAACAATCTAAGATGACTAAGGATAGAGCAGCCTTTGCTGGGGGATTTGCCTATCGCTGGCATACCCCCAAGTAAGGTAGAGACCAAAAGCGAGGCCCTAGACCTGCCAATAATCTTATTGCAGATACTAAGTATGATACAAGCACAGCATCTGACTCTATCTTCTTTAGTTCCACAGAGATCCACAGGAATTGCATCAAAACCTCACTCTCACAATGCTTTGGGGTCATGTAAGAGGAGTCTCCATGGTGGTGGGCACACGACTCTGCACTTGTCTAAGCGATGACCTGATCACTTTCCCACTTTTTACTGTGAAGGGGGTCACACCAGACCAGGTGACAGTCACCAACAAAATACTCACTTAGGACATACAGTAGCACAATATCTTCAATTAATGATTTCACAAAATTCAAGCAAATCCAACCAACCATTACCTTTAGGAAACCCTGGGCCCTCTGCTATGGGTCCATGCCCTAACACCACATCTGCAATACCCCCTACACCACTTTTCCAAACTCAATGTGTTTTTACCAGCAATCCTACACCATAGAGGGAATCAGACAAAGTACACTGGATTCACACCTAATCCGTCTGGGGACCCTATCCACTGGACCTTTGAAAATCTCAAATCCCAATCCACATCCCACATTGAGTTAAGTGCAATCAACCTCACCCCCTATCACCTTACCATTGAAGAAATCTACGTATTAAAACTAGGATTACATTTTTGCCCCACTGCCAATATTCATAGAGATGAGACCATCAAAGATGTAAATCTATTTGCATGTAATTTACCTTACAAATACCAGTTTGATACTGATCGAGTATGATCTATACAAGATGAAGAATTAACAGAAAAAAATGAAACATTTCACAATGGAAGAATTTCAGGCCCTTTGCGACCCAATCTTCCCTTTGGAAGAAAATGAAACATCCAACCACAGTCAAACACAGCCCCCACAATCCAACACCACTACAGACCTTCCAGTGTCACAATCTTTCAAAAACAAATCTCAAACATTTCCGAATTTATGTTCCAATATCTGGGCATTTCTCACCTCCATGGCCAGTGAAAATAAAAACATGAATGTTACACCTGTTGTAGACAATCTCACTGTCCAACAACAACAAGCTGTTAAAAGCCTTAAAGGCAAACCTGTTATAGTGATAATAAGCTCAGATAAGGGGGGAAATGTTGTCATAATGACACAAGCTCTGTACGAACATATGTGTTTGGATATACTTAAGAATACACAATGGCTTTGTCCCCTTACTGTTTCTAAAGTCTGTGGGGTAGATTCACGTACGGGCGCGCATAGTTACGGCGGCGCAGCGTTTCGTATTTACGCTACACCGCCGTAACTTAAAGGAGCAAGTGCTGTATTCACAAAGCACTTGCTCCGTAAGTCGCGGCGGCGTAGCGTAAAAGGGGCCGGCGTAAGCGCGCGTAATTCAAATGTGGAAGGGGGGCGTGTTTTATTTAAATTTATGATGACCTGACGTGATTGACGTTTTGTACGGATGGCGCATGCGCCATCCGTGTACATATGCCAGTGTGCATTGCTTCCAAGTACGGCGTAACGACGTATTGGTTTCGACGTGAACGTAAATTACGTCCAGCCCTATTCGCGAACGACTTACGCAAACGACGTAAAAAATTCAAATTTTGAAGCGGAAATGACGTCTATACTTAACATTGGCTGCGCCTCCTAATAGCAGGAACCACGTTACACCGAAAAAGCCATACGTTTGTGAATCTGCATATCTAGGAAATTAGCATATTCTACGCCGACAACAATGAAAGGGCCCCTAGCGGCCAAAGTTATATTGCACACAATTCTACGCCGCCGCAATCACGTTACGTCGGTGGAGGAAGCCTATTTTTTCAGCGTAACTGCCTTTGAGAATCGGTGTAATGCTACGCGGGCGCGAAATTCTAATTACGGCGGCGTATCTGGAGATACGCCACCGCAAAGGTATGTGAATCTACCCCTTTGTATTTACCCTAAGAATAAAAAAAACATTCTATTGTAGCTCTGGCTGTATGTAGGGTCATTGTCCTTCTGGAAGGTGAATCTCTGCCCCAGTTTTAAGTCTTTTGCAGGCTCTAACAGGTTTTCTTGTAAGATTGCCCTGTATTTGGCTCTATCCATCTTCACATTAACTCTGACCAGCTTCCCTGTTGAAGAAAAGCATCCCCACAACATGATGCTGCCACCACCATGTTTTACGGTAGGGATGGTGTGTTTAGGGTGATGTGCAGAGTTAGTTTTGCATCATACATTGCATTTTTCTTTTAGGCCAAAAAGTTAAATTTTGTTCTCATCTGACCAGAGCACCTTCTTCCACATGTTTGCTGTGTTCCCCGCTTCTCACAAACTACAAATTTAACTTCTTATAGTTTTCTTTCAACAATGACTTTCTTCTTACTACTCGTCCTTATAGGCTAGATTTGTAGAGTGCACGGCTAACAGTTGTCCTGTGGACAGAATCTCCCACCTGATATGTGAATTTCTGCAGCCCCTCCAGAGTTACCATGGGCCTCTTGGCTGCTTTTCTGATTAATGCTCTCCTTGCCCGGCCTATCAGTTTCGGTGGACGGCCATGTCTTGTTAGGTTTGCAAAAATGGAGGAAAAAGAGGGGGCGTGGCTAGCCGCGGTCGGAGATGGCTGCTTGAAGGAGAAGCTCCGCACCATCGGGATTCCCAGCGGCACACAGCATCAGTTCAGGCTCGTTCCGACACCCGAGCATTGCAGCTAGCACCGGAGGGGACCTGCCGGCGATGACGAGGAAGCGCAAGGAGGACAGGAAACCTCACAAACTGACGGAATTCTTTCCGTTCAGCCAGCATGGAGGTAGGCAAGATGGCGCCCGCAAGGCTTCAACCCCTGCATGCTCGTCCCGCTCTCTACCTCATCCATCTGCCTCCCAGAGCAGACTCAGCGAGTCCACGGGAAGCATCAATTCCTGTCCTGACACCCCACAATCGGCTAGCCCGGCCAAAGCCAGGTTCAGACTGGAGGAACCGCAACAGGGCCTAGTCCTGGGAACGGGGGCAGACTCGGGGGATGACACGAGGGAGCTCCCCGACAGGATAGAGACTTTCCCTACCTCTAACCAACCCATTCTAGATACAGCCTTAAAAGATATGTTGCTCTCACTCCGCAGTACTATCCAAGCAGATATGATGTCCTGCATGAAGAAATTCCATGCAGACATACAAGAGGTGGAAACAAGAGTTGAGCACATAGAATGAAAAATGGGAGAGTATGCCACCACGATCAACGATTTAGTGGATGCCCAGGAGCAGGGAGAGGACGAGATGGAGGGCCTCAAAGCCAAACTTGCAGATTTGGAAGATAGAAGTAGGAGGAACAACCTAAAAATTAGGGGGGTCCCTGAATCTGTGCCACAAGGGGAGCTCAAAACGTATGCCTCTACTTTATTTTCATCTTTACTCCCTGAGCTTACTGCCATCGATATCACCATTGACAGGATACACCGCCTCCCAAAACCATCCTACCTCCCTGACAATGTGCCTAGAGATGTCATTATGAGACTGCACTTTTTCCATGTCAAAGATCAGTTGATGGTAGCCATGCGCAATAAAGATCAAGTGCCGTCTCAATACCAGCACTTGCAGTTTTATGCTGATCTCTCACAGTACACCCTGTCAAAGAGAAGAGAGCTGGTGACCATAACGAAAGCATTGAGAAATCACCAGATCCCTTACAAGTGGGGGTTTCCGACCAAGATCACTGTTACTAAGGACGGCAAAAACCATGTGGTGACCTCACTGGAGAGCGGCCTAACCATGCTGAGAGAATGGCAAATCCTCCCCGAGACCGTAACCTCTGATGGCCACGCGAGGAAACCACAGGCGGTAGATCAGGAATGGAAAACGGTCACGGCTAAGAACTCAAAAAAACATGCCTGAAACTGACACATGGGTATACTTGTTTTACCCTGATGATTCCCGAGGGGGGGCTTGACCTCTAATTCACAAACTTTCCCCCAACTGTACCTGTGCAGCCAAGTGCTGCATTTTGTGGAACTGTTCTTTTTTCTTTTTTTTTACAATTTTGTGCGTGTTCAGACCCGAATGGTCGACGCCATCACTTGGTTACTTAGAACTGCCCCGATGTTTGGGCCAGTAGTTTTGCTGTTCCTTTTCTTTTTTTTGTTGTTTTTACTTTTTTTCTGCTATGACTCTTCTCACCCGTCGACGTACATCCTGATGAACTGCGGATTGCCTTTCCTGATCATCCCGAGACCCTGCCTATCGAATGTTCACCTGGCTGATTGGATCCTACTAACAACACCGGAGTGCATCTCCACACCTCAACTGTCTGGAGTTACCACTGGCTGCGGTGCTCCGCCAGGATCCGTGAATACCCCAGCTGTGCTGGCTTTGTATATTTACATTTCTCCCAACTTCCCTGAAAATGGAGCAAAGAATGCCACTTATGTTACCTGCTTCCTGCATTCCTGTGGGGTCCCCCGAATCACTGACTCTGCTTCGGTAAAATGGGGATAACATGTCTTTCCATTAACACTCGGGGCTTAAACCACCCAGCGAAAGGCAAGGCGCTCTGGGCAGAGGCGTTGCAACACAAAAGTGATATCTTGTGTGCCCAGGAAACGCACTTCTGCGCCTCGGCGCAACCTAACTGCTCTCACAAAAACTTTCCAAATGTCTTTACGGCGAGTGCTGACTCAAAAAGAAGAGGTGTCCTTACAGCTATCAGAGATACAGTGTCCTTTCACTTACATAAAGAAGTAAGAGATGACAACGGCAGGTATCTAATTCTAGTTTGTGACATTAATTCCGTCTCCTACACGTTAGTGAATGTATACACCCCTAACTCTCACCAGACTCGTTTTCTAAACAAGTTAATGAAAAAAATTGAGCGCATCAGAAAAGGTGCCTTGATATGCTGTGGAGATTTTAACCTCACTCCAGAGAGATCCATGGACTCGACCTCGAAACTCCCCAGTAGAGGTCCCTCACTCCAACAATTTATTCGTCAGCATGACATGTTTGATGTGTGGCGCTGCCAGCACGCAGATGAGAGGGATTTCACTTTCTTTTCGGCCTCACATGGCTCCTACTCGAGGATAGACCTCTTCCTGGTGGACTTCGGCACCCTACACAGGACTACTGATACAAGCATTAACACCATAACTTGGTCAGACCACGCGTCCATTTCTCTGACATTGTCTGACGCCCTCTCGGTTGGTGCGTGCCCAGTATGGAGAGCTAATGCCTCACTTCTGCAAATAGCGGATTCCAAGATTACTTTAGAATCTCACTTGAGAGAATTTTTTGATGTCAATGTGAACTCTGTGACAGATGGTTTTACTGTGTGGAACGCCCATAAGACTTATATGAGGGGCATATTTATTAAGATTGGGGCAGGTGTGAAGAGGCGGAGGCAAAAACGTGTTTTAGACCTCACCAGAGAAATTGAGGCTCTTGAGGTGCAGAATAAACGGGCCCCTACTCAACTGTTGTCAGGAAAATTGTCCAAGCTGCGCTGCGATCTCAGGGCTTGTCTTCTGGAGGGTTTTGAGAAATCCTCCAGAAGGCTTAAATCTCAGTTCTATGCCAGCGGTGATAAGGCGGGTAGATTACTGGCGCATCGTCTCCGTGGGCACAGATATAAATCTAGAATCCCCTATATAGTTCATCCCACCACTAAAACTAAAAAATACCACCCTAAGGATATAGCGGATGCTTTCAGCAGTTATTATGCCTCCCTTTACAATTTAGAAAAAGATCCTGGCACTTTCCAGCCTAATCCGGCTGCGATTGAGGAGTTCCTGTCCAAGTTATCATTGCCCCAGTTGACTCCAGATCAACTACGCGAGCTGAACACCCCGTTTAGTATCTTAGAAGTCCACGCAGCCATAGAATCCCTGCCACCTAATAAATCTCCAGGTCCTGATGGGTTTGTGGGAGAATACTATAAATCATTTAAGCAGATCCTATCACCTCACTTGGTTGAATTATTCAATGGTGCGGTTGCCTCGGCCTCTTTCCCCTCAGAAATGTTAAAAGCATTAATTATTACATTGCCCAAGCCAGGGAAGGACCCGTCTGAACCAAAGAATTTTAGGCCCATTTCGCTGCTTAATCTAGACTTAAAACTATATGCCAAACTAATTGCCCTTCGTTTAAACGTAGTTCTTCCTGGCCTCGTGCACGCCGATCAGTCCGGTTTTACGAAAGGGCGTCAGACTTCAGACGCCACCAGACGCCTGATCAACATTATCCACTGTGCAAATAGAACGCGAACGCCTTCTCTGCTCCTAGGTTTGGATGCAGAGAAGGCGTTCGATCGGGTGCACTGGGGTTATTTGGCTAAGGTGTTATCCGCTTTCGGTTTTGAAGGATCGATTTTTTCGGCCATAATGGCGTTATATACTTGTCCAACGGCTCAGGTATTCACATCGGGTGTTCTATCTACTCCTTTTCCTATTACGAATGGCACGCGCCAGGGATGCCCGCTGTCGCCTTTAATTTTCAATCTTATGATGGAGCCCTTGGCGTGTCACATTCGAGACCATCCTCAAATTTCGGGCTTTAAAACTTTTAAATCTACTCATACCATTAGCTTATTTGCGGACGACGTAATACTAATGCTAACGGACGTGGAACAATCCCTGGCTTCGGTACATAAATCCTTGCAACTTTTTAGTCAACTATCATACTACAAGGTCAACGAAAGTAAATCATATATTTTGGGTTTAAATATAGACAGAGGTTTACAGAAAGTGCTGGCCAGCTCCTACCCATACGCCTGGGATGATACAGGGATCAGCTACTTGGGAATTACCCTTACGCCTTCAGCTGCTAACTTGGTTAAGGCTAACTACTCGCCATTCCTTATTAAACTTGAAGCCAAACTCCGAGAATTGGCTAAAACAGAACTCTCCTGGTCGGGTAGGTTGGCGGCCTTTAAAATGGTGATTTTGCCGCAGATGATCTATTTGTTTAGAGCCCTCCCCATTCCAGTACCAAACTCCTTTTTTACGACTGCACAATCGCTGCTTAACAAGTATTTATGGAAAGGAAGGAGAGCACGCTGTGCATTTTCCAAATTAATCAAGACCAGGCGTATGGGGGGCGTGAGTGGTATTAAAGGACTACCACATAGCGACACTGTTGGCCCAACTTAAGGCCTGGTTCCCTCCCTCCAGCGAGCAGAGGTGGGTGGAGCTGGAGGAGTCTCAGGTACCCGGACGTAATCTGTTTAACTTTCTTGCGTTATCCCATCTGTTCAAGGGGGGGACCTATCTCCTACAATTCTGGCATCACTCCGGAGTTGGGAGATACTTACCTCCTCAGACCTCCACGAGCATCACACCTGCTCCAAGATACCTCTGCCTATACAATGTTTATCTAGTATAATTTCTAATACTGACTGGCGGGTGGATAGCCAAGGGGATAAGGGAGGTGGGGGATTTGATGGTGGGCCCAGCCCTGAAAACCTTCCGGGCTCTCCAACTGGAGTTTGATCTATCTACTCATGATATATTTGCATACTTACAAGTCAGTCATTTCCTTTGGCGCCACCCGATTAGGGACATCTCCCTACCCTGGCAGGTAACTTTGTATTTCACTAGCCCAACAGTAAAGACCAGAGGTATATCCTTGTTTTATCTATTACTTAATAATAAAGGTGTGTTCATCAAGAATTCTGCAATGTCATTATGGGAGAAGGAATTAGGGAAAGAATTTTCTCCTGATCAGTGGCGTAAGGCTATCAACGTGACATATGTGGCGACTAAGTGTGTCAATCTGTGGGAACTCACCCACAAAATTTTACTACAATGGTATATGACCCCATCTAGGATTGCAAAATTTGCACCACAGGCCTCGGCCTGTTGTTGGAGGAAGTGTGGGGGCCCGGGGACTCTTTACCATATTCTGTGGTCTTGCCCTTTATTGTCCAATTATTGGAAAGACGTATTCAGCCTACTCTCAGATGTCCTGGGACTAAACGTACCAGCGGAGCCGGGCCTTGCACTGCTCTCACTAGACGTTGAGAAGCTTCCCCCTACAAAAAGAATTATAGCTGTGCACATCCTTCTGAGTGCGCGACTTGTGATTGCTCGTCACTGGAAACAACTGCATCCCCCCTCGATACACGAAGTAACAAGCTTTACAGAATTGAATGAGTATTCAATTAGTGAAACTGTTGTTACTGATAGCAATTGGTGTCTTCGATGGTTGAGTAATAGCTCTATTCCTTTGCTTATTGCTCTACTTCCTTGTTCTTTTTTCTTTTTTTTCTTTATTTTATTTTCTTTGTTATTTATCGTTCCTAGTATTATATAACCTAATACTTACCTTTATGTTCAAGGCCTATGTGGATTTGTTGACTTTCTGTGAGCAACCAGTAAAGTGATATTATGTTTACACTGCATGATGCTGGTGCACCAGCTGTAGGCCTTGCGCCTTGTTATCTGTTGCTTGAAAATATCTCAATAAAAACTTTATTGACATTAAAAATGGAGGAAAAACATTTCTGGACAGCCGCACTCCAAAAATTAATTGCTTTTATTATAAAATAAAAAAACACACAAAAAGCATGCCACAGCAGATGGGGTAAAAGCTGACGCGTTTCATGACACATTTCAAACCGAAGTTTAGTGCTTATTCATAGCTATGAATAAGCGCTAAAGTTTGGTGTGAAACACATCAGCTTTTACCCCGTCTGCTGTGGTATGCTTTTTGTGTGTTTTTTGATTTTATAATAAAAGCAATTAATTTTTGGAGTGCAACTGTCCAGAAAGTTTTTCCTGCATTTTTGCATCATTCCATGCATTGCCAGCACCCGTAGCTTTGGATCAGGTGAGGAGACTTTTTTGATTAGTATCCTAGAGCGGTGATTTATTTCTTGTTAGGTTTGCAGTTGTGCCATACTCTTTCCATTTTTGGATGATGGATGAAACAGTGCTCCATGAGATGTTAAAAACTTGGGATAATTTTTTATAACTTAACCTTGCTTTAAACTTCTTCACAGCTTTATACCTGACCTGTCTGGTGTGTTCCTTGCTCTTCATGATGCTGTTTGTTTACTAAGGTTCTCTAACAAACCTCTGAGTGCTTCATAGAACAGCTGTATTTATATTGAGATTAAATTACGCACAGGTGGACTCTATTTACTAATTAGGGGACTTCTGAAGGCAATTGGTTCTACTAGAATACAAATGCATGCCACACTTTTCAGATATTTATTTGTAAAAAAATCTGAAAACCATTTATCATTTTCCTTCCACTTCACAATTATGTGCCACTTTGTGTTAGTCTATCACATAAAATCCCAATAAAATATGTTTACGTTTTTGTTTTAACATGACAAAATTTGGAAAATGTCAAGGGGTATGAATACTTCTTCAAGGCACTGTATATGTAGCACCTTCTAGTGGTCCTAGGATGTGTACAGTTAGATTTTTTTGTAGTGCAGGAAAATGTAGCCAAGCCTGTGTGTTTTAGTCTGGGTTGGCAGGAAGCCAGGAAGTGCTGGGAGACTAACAGACAGCATCACTGCAACCTCCTCCTTCCTTCCAAAAAATGCTATAATCTTCTGGAAAGGAAGGAGAAGAGGAGAGGTGGAGCTGCCTGGAGTATTCTGAGGTGTCCTGACCAAGAGGTACAGGGAGGAGCAAAAGAGGACAGCAGGAGAACACTGCCAAGCATGTCTCCAGGAGTTCCACAGAGGCAGCCAAGAGGGTTGGTGATTGTTCAAACAGTCAGAAGGACTGTGGAGGCACACCTGAGAGGACTAGGAGAGTGCAGTCTGTGATAAAAACAAAGTACAAGAACTGCTTCTTGTCTACTGAGTGTCTGAAGATTGTGTGCAGGGTGAGAGATGGACCAGCAGCCCCTACGGGGATACAGCTACATATACATAAATGTTTTGCCTTTAATTTCTGTTTCAAACTAAATGGGTTATTTTACAAGGTGATCTTACAATCACTTTAAGGTTAGCGGCAATGACTCTGGAGTAATGCCACGTACACACGACCGTTTTTAATGTCATGGAAAAGTTTTTCTCGACGTGATTCTTGTCAAGCCTGCCTTCATGATCATGAAAAGAAAATGCTCGAGCAAAGCGCAGTGACGTACAACACGTACAATGGCACTATAAAGGGGAAGTTCCATTCGGATGGCACCACCCTTTGGGCTGCTATTGCTTATTTTGTGTTAGTAAAAGTTTGGTGAAAGACGATTCACGCTTTTCAGTTTTCATGCTTTTCAGTCTGTTACAGAGTGATGAATGTGCTATCTCCATTACAAACGCTAGTTTTACCAGACCGAGTGCTCCCGTCTCATAACTTGCTTCTGAGCATGCACGTTTTTTTTAAAGCCTACACACGACCGTTTTCACGTCATTAAAAACGACAACGTGAAAAACGACGATTTAGAGCATGTTCTAAATTTTGAATGCCCATTTTTCACGATGAGAAAAATGCTCTGGAGCCTACACACAGTCGTTTTTAATGACCAATTTAAAAAAAATGTTCTAATCATTCCCTGTTCTGTCCAAAACAGGTGGCTTGACATGTTTGGGTTAAGGATTAAGTGTTATGTCCCTGGATCTGAAATTCCCTGTCATTTACAACTATGCAGGCACTCTGTATAGTGGCAGAGAGCCCTGTCAGACCTCAGATACAGCAGTGCATCAGAGTTGAGGTAACTGCTAGGTTCTTCTTTGGTTTTGACAAGCCTGAGAGGAAGGCCTTCTCAGAGCGCTATGTTATGCTGAATTTAAAGCTGGCTATGCATGAAAAATGGGGCCAGTTTCTGGTGAGCTGGGTGAAATTTGAGTCATTAGCGGCCATGTCTGCATCCTCCTACCCTATATCCTTTGATATGAAAATTGATGGAACAAGGCAGAAGATTGACAGCCGTGCAGTGGCTGTCAGAATACAATCAGCTGTAGGAGAGATTCTACCATAAACACCAATTAGCATAAATGGGGAAAGTGAGTGCTTTCTCTCATTTAGCCCACAGCCAACTTAAAGCCAACCTAATGTCTTTTGATGAGAAGGTGGGGTGTTTTTTGCTATTGGGATGTTTATTGATAGCGAGGGTTGCTTATTGATGCTGAGGTATGTTTATTGCTGGGATCGCATGTGTATTAGTGGGAGATTTTTATCGCAGGATAGGTGTTTATTGTGGGGGAGGTGTTTCTTGCAGTACACACCTTGCAGAGGGAAGATGGGGAAATGAACAAAAGTGTCTATCATGTGCTCAGAGACCAGACATTTTCTCTGTTCCAGGTCTGATCAATTGTATGTAGAAATTTCTGAGCTGACCAAAGTAAAAGAGATTCTATAGGATTTTTCTTCTTAAATAATAAACATATAATGGTTTTGCACAGAGCACTCCCAATCCTCCTCTTCTGGGGTCCAGCGCTCCTGGCTCCTCTCCTCTTTTAATTTCCCCCATAGCAAGCCATATGCTATGGGAGCAAACATGTGGGTTAGTTCCAGAGCTGTGCTTTGTATGTCCATAGACACACACAGCATGAGTCCTGCCCCATATCTCTCCTCACTGGCTGTGATTTACAGCAGCAGTAGCCATTGGCTCCCTCTGTTCCCTTGATCTCTAGTGAGAATAGAGAGCAGCGAGAGCTGCTGCTCTCGTGCACAAGGCTCTACCCACTTCTTGTTCAGGTGTGCACTCAGCAAAGTGTCCTTTACAAGAATAGAGTGTGTGATATATCACCTCAGCCTACTTGAGGAGAAAGGGGGGTGCTTTAGCAGAACTAAGTATGCAATGGTTGCTCTATGTAGGGATTGCCCTGCTTAGTAAAAATATAATACATATGGCCATTCAAGTAACAATAGAAAACTGGGGAAAGGCCCAAACACTCCATCAGAACACAATGTCATCCCCGGTAATAGCCTTACTCAACTTTAGAGTAGAGGATGCAAGTGTAGACATCAATATCAAGGCCCAACTTTCTGGGTATATGCCCCCAACAGTCAGGCATGTACCCAGTGGCTTACTGTGTCTCCCAATGAATGCTGAGAGTAATAGAAGCCTCTAGTGAGAATAGAGAGCAGAGAGAGCTGCTGCTCTTGTGCACAAGGCTCTACCCACTTCTTGTTCAGGTGTGCACTCAGCAAAGTGTTCTTTACAAGAATAGAGTGTGTGATATATCACCTCAGCCTACTTGAGGAGAAAGGGAGCCGCTTTAGCAGAACTAAGTATGCAGTGGTTGCTCTATGTAGTGATTGCCATGCTTAGTAAAAATACAACACATATTGCCATTCAAGTAACAATAGAAAACTGGGAAAAGGCCCAAACGCTTGATGGGAACACAGTGTTATCCCTGGGAATAGCCTTACTCACCTTTAGAGAAGAGGATGCAAGTGTAAATATCAATATCCAAGATATTCAGACCATGGTTCTGACACTAAGCTGAGAAAGTCCTCCACTACAGTGACCTAGGAGCAGAGACTGTAGTACATCTCCAAGGTTTGAGGGGCCAAGGTTTGGCATCAAACATGGAAGTAGCTGTTATAGTGAATCTTCAGGATCTGGGGGTCTAGTGTGATGCTGCCATGAACATCTTCAACCTTAAACCAGAAGAGCTGAAAAATATGTCTTATTCCAGTCACTAGACTAAACTGAGGCTGGCTGCCTGTGCAGACCAATAGAAAAGGCCCAACTTTCTGGGTATATGCCCCTAACAGTCAGGCATATACCCAGTGGCCTACTGTGTCTCCCGATGAATGCTGAGAGTAATAGAAGCCTTTCTGTTGTATTATATGGTGCTATGAATTGGTTCAGTCATGGCAAATTCAAACTGGGCATTAAAGGGATGTTTTCTTGTTCTTACAGTACTGACTGAGCCAAAGCTAATAAATTCTAGTGGACTTAAGTTTCATTAGACCCCTGGCTGCATACTATTTCCAGGACAATGTGCATCAGTTCAGCTTTACTTACATTAGTGTGTTTGTAAAAATGGTTTGAAACTTAAGGGCTGAAGGATGCTTGCTTCATTTAGGAAGGCTCCAAATGAAATAACTGACACTTATAGAGCAGGGTTTAACCCATGATGCAGTGTTGTATCAAGAAATGTTTAAATCTACACACAGGCATCAACTAAATTACAGGACATCTGTGGTCTTACAAACTAGAAATAATTAATAGGAGACTTGCTAGTTAAAAGGGTGATGAGTTTGGTGGTTGTTTTGATTAAATTAGGTAAGTGATGGCCATTTATGAAATGTCATCACATTCTCCACTTTTTACAATTTGTGTAACTCTAAACAAACCCAGTTGTCATTTAATGTTAAGTCCGGTCGAGTTTTATGTTCAGTTGTCATTCATACCAAAGCTTGTGAAACTTAACAAACTCTTCACAAAAGCACATTTATGATGGATGCCAACTGGTCTGATAGAAGGAAACAGATATTGATTTTTAATATTTTCTTCAAACCTGTTTACTGTGGGATAATGCAGCAGCTGTGTGATTGCTTGTCTCAGAATGAAAAGGATTATTACCAGTGGCTTTTGATGAGATAAATTACCTAGAATGACTCGAATGGCTAAAGGGTATACTTTGATGTTATGTCGCTTCATTTACTCTTATGACTAAATGATTATTGATTTTATATTTTTAAGCTCTTGAAACGTGGAAAAAGTTGGTGTGGAAGCCGAGCTACGTTCGTTTTATTAATTTATTTCTTCAGGGCATAATTCACTTTGGACCAGGTTGTGAAGGTTTTTGGGTTCATGACCGGCTCCAGATACAGTTGCAAAGAAATGGCTTATTTATATAGTCATTGAAAGTAGTCTCAAAATCAATATAGTCTGGGACTGGATGATTAAACCTAGTCCCTTTGTGAGATTCATTCCTGTAGCTACCTCTAAAATGATCCTGACTGAAGCGGATTCATGCGATCAAGTCTACAAGTACTAAGTTTGTTCGAGTTAAAATATTATTTTTTATTCATCTTTTTTTATCTTGTATGCTCACTGAATGACATTTCAGCAGCCAGGGAAAAAGGCAGTTGATTGACTACTTCAATGAAATCACTAATCTGCATTCAAAGAGCTGCCTCCAAAGACTACTTAGATTTTCCATGGATAGATTTAACTACTGCTTTGATCAGTTAGTCCCAGTATGCAGTGGATTTAGGTCTCTGTACTTCTGTCGGCAGCAGGAATCCAAGGTGTACACTAAACCTTTAAACAGTGTTTATAGTTCAAAACAACAATTTGCCTTTTGCGTACAGCAGACACCTACATACTTCTGCGAAGACTGATTTTTCTAACACAATTTAATATGATGCTCAAATAAATGTTTTAGTGAACTGTGCATCTGCATCTGTCAATCAATGTAAGCATTTAGTATTTGCCAGGAAAAACAAAATCCAAGTGATTTTATTGCTTGCAATGTGTATTTTCTGTTTATTTTTTTGTATGTCCTTTGATGTCAGTTTACTTTGTTTGGTATTCATGTTGCATTGCCATATAACAAAGCATGTATGTATTGTAAAGTTAAAGGGAACTATTAACAGAACGGGTTATAAACAAGACTATTCTACTTAATGGAAATTGCAATGGTGATGTTACTATCAAGCATTTAAATAAAATTAAAGTGTAACCATTTACAAATCACAAATGCTACATGTGTTTGAATTATTATACAACTAAAGTTATCTTAACATATGTTAAATGATTTATCAGCTTAAATTAAAGGTTAACTCCAGGCAGAAAAAAAAACAGAACACACCAATGTTATGTGTTATCATTTGATTAATTTCATCCTTTTGTAATTCCCTGTAAATAATTATGCAGACTGGAAGAAGAAGATGCAGCATAATGACCAGTGCAATTTACTGACAAGGAAAATGCAGACAGTAGGAGAGAGCAGACTATTGTCCTCATTTGTTTTCTGCTCTTTCTCTGTCCAGTCATAGAATAGGAAGTTACCAAACTGTGTTTCTTAACTGTGGTAGAGAACAGTTCAGGTCAACAGACTGTGTTATGTATGAGGGCTGTGTCAGGCCCATTCACATTGTTACAGTGCTGTATTCCGAGACATGCCATATACTGGGAAAGATGTTGTTTTTAAAATACTCATCTGTCTGCAAGTCCTCACTCTGGGTTTATTGTAAAGCTAACTGAAAACAGGAGCTGCTACATGTATCACCCTCTGTAAGCTTTGACACATCTTCCATCTTTCCTTCAATATAGAGGAAGAGAAGGCTATCTACTGCATAAGTCAAACTACGTTGCCATTATCCTTTTTTTTTTTTTACATACCACTTTGCATCCTAAACAGCATACAATACTGCGGCTATAGGTAAGCTAAAATATGGACTATGCTTCGTGTACATTTTAAACACATTTATGTGACATTGCATATTTTTTAATTTTTGTATGACGCTAAGTGATATATTTTTTATTCACAAACACGATTACATTTTCCTCTTCTTTAAGATTTCATGATTTGTTGGTTTAAACTTTACATCATAAGCATGACCTATAGATCATTAACTGATAAACAATGTATATTACTGGGCTCTGTGCTTGCTTGTCAATTGGGGTTATCAGGGTCACATTCCAGTCTCTAACCGAAAGTAAAAAAAAACTTGGATAAAATCAAGTTTGAGTTTTTTTTTGTTTTTAAAATAAGCATTTAATTGAGATCTATTCTTAAACTACAGTTAGGGTCAAAATCTGATACCTATAATTCATGAAAATGCACTTTTTTTTTACAGGGACCAACACTTTTAAGCCTATCAAAAATGACAGTGTTATTAAGTTGTTTAAACATCTTTGTCTTTATTAGAGATTGAACTTCCAGGGCAAAATATCTTTCCTAATGCTTTATGGATGTGGCTGTGCATCATTAAAAGAGTTATGAAGCATGTAATTCAGATCAGTAGGTAACCATGCATGACTAGTTAACCATGACCATGAACATTCACTGAAATTTAGAACTGAACCTATAACAAGGCAAACAAAAGAAAACTCTGAGGCAACAGGTTTTGCACAGAGCCAAAGGAAAAAAAATCATTCACAATAACTCAGAATTAAAAGAAATGCTAATTTACATAACAAATAAAAAAATTACCTATTCTAGCACATATTACTTCTTGCACAATGGTCAGAAATATCCTGTTTGATAACTTCCTTCTTTAGACACGGTAGAAGAAAAATGTGTCTGTGTTGAAAATGCCATCCAATTAAATTTCAACTGTAATTCGACATAGCTTCCCGGCAAATAGATGAACATTTGAATATTTGACCAAAAAAAATAAATAAGCTGCTGTTTTTTCATGGTTTTTTTCTCTGTAAGCAAAAAAAACAAACAAACAAAAACACACACACACACACACACACACACACACACACACACACACACACTAAAATATTACAGAGGAATTTATTTTCTAAAATAACAGTTTCCAACTTAATCAAATAAAATTTCTGGCCATATCTTGGGTTTGGGGAACTCCTAGAAAAAAGGAAACTGATGACAGGGGCATGGTAGAAATCCAAGCCAAAACAGGAACAGAAATCTGAGCACAGTACAGATACACGGTAGATTAGGTTTAGGGTCAGGGGAGACAAACAGGAGAATACCATATTTCTAGCTGGTAGTAAATGCTTCTAATGTGGTTGTAGGGACTGGGAGTGTCAAGCCTTCACTAGAGCCATGAAAGGTAAGAATTGTGCAGCACGGCCTCTCCTAGTATGTGACTCACAGGCTGGCCTAGACAGATAAACTACAGACAGAAGTGAAAAAAATAAATGCCAGTACGCAGCAGCCAGACAGGAGCAGACAAAGTCATAACCAGGAGCCACAATATATGCAGACAAACAGACAAGAACAACAGTCAGAGCCAATGCAACCAAACTGGATCACAAGAACAAAAATAATGACAAATGGGAGCAGAAGATGATGTCCATAAAGGTTAGATAAACTGGATCAGAATCTGAAGCCAATACAGGTCAGCTCAGCATATACAGTACAAGACAAGGCAGATTGAAACAACAGAAACAGACAGAACACAAAGGTAAAGGAGTCAGTGCACTAAACACGGTTAGTAAGAGTAGAGCCCCTAAATGGCCGCAAACATAGAACAAATGAGATAACTAGGGTTGTCCCGATACCGATACTAGTATCGGTATCGGGACCGATACTGAGCATTTGCACAAATACTTGTACTTCCGCAAATGCTCCTGATGCTTTACCGATACTTTTTTTTTCAGAGAGCAGGTGGAGGGAGCGGAGAGGGGGCGGAGAGCGGGTGGAGAGGGGTCAGAGAGGGGGTGGAGAGCGGAGCAGAGCAGTCCTCGGGTATGTCACTAATGGAGGAGAGCTGCTGCCACCGTCTAGTCCCCAAAGAGAAAGCCAAGCCCTCCCCCCGCTGCCGCCTAGTTTATCAGCACGGGGAACATTACAGCTTTCATTTGAATAGCTGTGTGTTTCCCGCCGCGCCTCGTCATGTATAACCCCTCCCCCTTGTCCGGGCACCTTGATAGACAGATCACCCATCCCAGGATTGGACGGGTGATCTGTCTATCAAAGTGCCTGGACAAGGGGGAGGTTCTATATATGACGAGGCGCAGTGGGGAACACACAGCTATTCAAATGAAAGCTGTAATTGTACCCGCGCTGATCAACTAGACGGAGGCGGAGGCGGGGGGGGGGGGGGCTTGGCTTTCTCTTTGGGGACAAAGCTGCATTTGGGGACATAGCTGCATTTGGGGACACATGGCTGCATTTGGGGACACATGGACACATTTAAAAAAAAGTATCGGTAATCAGTATCGGTGAGTACATAAAAAAAAATATCGGTACTTGTACTCAGTCCTAAAAAAGTGGTATCGGGACAACCCTAGAGATAACAGTCAGGGTCAGGTCACACTGCTGCGATACAGGAACCCTGTGAATCCACTACGGGTTCCTGCATCGCATGTCTCCTGGCGGCAGTTCACACTGCAAACCTCTGAGAGTGTCAATTAAAAGTTAAGGACACCCCAAATCATTTTGCAGTTTGAACACCCATGGGATACGATTCTGCTGTGGACCAAAAAAAGGGTTCTGTGCTAGTTTGGTCTGAATGTGATGCAAATTCAGCCAAATGTATGGCTGAATTTGCATCGTACGGTCATCACATGTGATTTGCACTGCAGTGCGGTGCAAATCACATGCGATCTTGCACCATGCAGCAATGGGAACCGCCACTAAATCACAAGAGATTTCTGATAGGCAGCTCACATTCCCAGTGTTTGAACTTTATGTACAGTGATAAGTGAATCAAATCAGACAAAGTAGGTGTGCTAACCACAACACACCGTATTTTGAAACTTTTGTTGCTTCACACCCAAATTGTTTTCAAATTAGGTTTCAATTTGTTGTTTTTGACTCTCTAGTGATGCTGGTTATGTTTGCAAGCCTTCTCTCCTTTTTCTGTGTCTGCTTGTCCTATCATAAATGGTTGTCCATACCAGGGCTTGCTTTTTATGTTGTGTTGATAATGCTAAATATTAAGTAAATAATGCTGTATTAAAATATATCTATAGGCACATTTTTTTGATAGAGTGGAGAGGGATTAGAACCCCTGTCAGAGTGAAAGTGAAAGCAAATCCCAAATTTGCATTTGATATGTGTGACATAAAAAATTGCAAGAATTACTGTTTTATTTTCCCAAAGCATTTTTTACAGAAAATGTATAATGTTTGTGGAATTTAAAAAAATGCATGTTTTTACATGTATGTGAGAAATCCCAAATGTTTTCCAGTTTTGAAGTGATTATTATCAATAACCCACTAAGCAATAAGACCACTCTTTTCCTTTGGAATATCTTACATCCATTAATAAGAAAATAAACAAATAGTCACTCCAAAAAGAGCTACAGAAATCCACAGATGAGATGAGAGAAACTATCTATGGCAAATCATAATGCTGGGGCTTTAGGAAATAAATTAATAATGATGACATTTAAGCTGTTGGCTGAAAAAAACATAAAATTGCAAGAAGGCATATAAGAGATGTAACAAACAGGTGAAAAGAGTTCTCTGGTTTTATGAGACCAAAACTAAACCTTTTGGCTTAGGTGCAAAATATGTGTGGTGAAAACACAGGGCAAAGCATGTTGATGGTAGCATCATATGATAGAGATGTTTTTTTTTATCAGCAGGTTGGAGCCAAATACTGGTAAGTGGTAATATCTTGATATCCATTTGTTTTAAATAGCAAGAGACCTGTTTCACCTTCTAGCAGCAGTACTACCACAAACGCACAAACAAAGCTACAATGATCTGAATGTCTTGGAATGGCCCAGAGCTACACCAATTTTATTTAGACAAATAGGTAAAAATAGGTAAAAATTTAATGTTTTTAAATTTTAAGTTGTAATACTCCACAATGTATGGGGTTAATATTCATGTTAAGTTTCCAACACTATCAACATTTTAAACTGAGTTGATAAGGAAGTTATGAGCTAACTTAATTTCATGCAGGAACACCAAGTATGTTTTTAAGAGACAAAACATTTAGAAAAGTACATGTGAATATTTTCCTTTTAGATTTTCCACTGATAAACTTAAAGCTCATAAAATGGAGCCTTAAGCTGGCCAAAGATGGATCAAATTTTGTCTTATTCATCAGGAATTTACTGAAATTTGTTCCATGGGTAGCCCTGTTGGCACCACCTGGTTGACAAAACTGGATTTTCCAATTGACTTTTGTTGAAGAAACTGGGTGAAAAAAAGCCAAACAGCATCTGATCAACGGGTGCCAACTGTCAGATCAGAATAAGCAGCACTGCCCCTCTGAGGAGCGTAATGAAAGAAATCTTAAAAAAAAGTGGTCAGCTTTACACAGGAAATGGCTTGTCCATCAGCAGATGAAAGTGCAGTATTACTGCATCAACAACAGGACTTTGAGCCATAGCACAGGTATGGTTAATGAAAAAATAATATACTGACATAGGACCATCTACAATGCATTGCATTAGCTGTGTAATCTTTTTTGTTTATTTTTTTGGTGTATGCCATCCTGTTTTGGAATTTCACTACTACTTTTTTAACTCATGAAATTTCTTAGTACTTTGTTAATAGATTCTTATGTCAAGGAATATGTTTTTGACACCACTATATTTTTGTATGATGAACGGTTAGTGATATTTAATTCATTTCATAGGGTTAATACAATTTGTTAATTTTTTTAATACAGTTTTTGTTTTGTGTTATGTAAATTTTCAATTTTGTTCTGTTTTGACCAGCAATCTTATTTTCTTGCAAAAGTACCTTTAAGCCCTGTACACATGGGCAGAATGTTGGTCGACATTCTGGCCATGTCTATGTTGGACTTTGGCCAGCTTCTGTCAAATGTGCATGCTGGAAAACCAGCAGCCGTCTGACTCCAGATCAGCGCTCTCAGAGAGCGCTGATAGGAGTATTCTGGCGAGAGGTAGACCCCTGTCAGAACACAACAGCTCAGCCAGGGGAGATCGCTGGACTAACCTTGCATGGTTGGTACAGTGGCTCCCGACTGGGAGCTGTAGTGTGTACCCGGCTTAAGTGGCTCAGAGCTTATTTTGCATCCTGAATTGTGAGCATACAGTGTGCATTACAAGAGGAGGCCTACTGCTTCAGACTGACATCCACCCATTAAGGCATTTTTATATTTGTATAACTCCTTCCAAGGCACAGCTCACTGCTTGCATTAGGGCTGGGAGCTCTTAAAGGGGTAGTAAAGATATTATTTTATTTTCTAAATAGGTTCCTTTAAGCTAGTGCATTGTTGGTTCACTTACCCTGTTCTTCGGTTTCCCTTCTAAATGTTTTTTTTTCTTTGTCTGAATTTCTCACTTCCTGTTCTTCCTCAGTAAGCTTGCCCCCATCATCCGAGCCATTCTGGCTGGGGGTTAGTCACCGTGCTCGCCCCCTCCCTTGGGACTACATTCCTGCGGTGAGATGCTACAAAATGCTAATAACAGCTTCTAGGCGCTTAAAAAAACATGGAGCCTAAGTGAACTTGATAGAAATTGGTCATCGGCAGGGCAGTTTTGCATCAGCAAGAATATCTATCTGCCCATGAAAGCAAGTCTATAACCATTTGATAAAAAGTTGGTGTTGTTGCTAAAGCTGCCAGAAAAAAAAAATATATATATATATATATATTTTTTTAAGATAATTGAATCTGATGAGGATGCTGCTGTATGTAATCCAAGAAAATACCCTCTCTGTACTGTATTTTTTATAAATATTTTGCATTGATACATATTCCCTATAACAGGGCCAACCTTCCAATGCCTTTTTTTGCAGTACAAATTTCAATAATTGAGAAGTACAATCAAAAGCCCAAAACCTTAAAACAAAGGCATGGAAGTTCTGGAGCAAATGGTCACTATCTTTATCCTACGTGTATGCTAATTATACTAATGTTGCCATTGTTATTCTACTCTACCTAATGCTGCTTTGTTTGCTAAGTCCTAGTATTGTGTTCTTTTGCCTTATTATGGATACCGGCAAGTTAAGCATCTGCATAATCCTTTTATTGTTTTGATGAATGACATATTATGTTTGTGAAGCTTCATTTATCTCTGGTCTCTGTAACTACTTCATTTAATCCAATAAAAATGATTCTTAAAAAAGAAAGCACAAAACATTATGGTTTTATTTGATACATACTAAAACATTTGAAAACACTCCTGTATGTTCACCAGTACATACATTCACTATACAGTAGGTGTTTGTGATATTGTGTTTTTAGCACGACAGCGTCGCGCTGATACTCGGCGACATGGTGCCGAGATCTCGCACTCACTGGAATAGTGACAGCACATCCCAGCAAGCGCGTCATAGAAGCGACGGGAGATCCGACTTGGATTCCCGCCAATTCTACACGTGTGCGGCGTTTGTTATGAATCCTGAGGGGGAAGTCCCCGCCGGATTTTAAATAAAAATCCGGCATGGGTCCCCCACTCAGGAGCATACCGGGCCCTTAGGTCTGTTATGGGTTGTAAGGAGAGCCCCCCTACGCCGAAAAAAACGGCGTAGGGGTCCCCCTACAATCCATACCAGACCCGTATCCAAAGCACGCTACCCGGCCAGCCAGGAAGGGAGTGGGGACGAGCGAGCGCCCCCCCCCCTCCTGAGCCGTACCAGGCTGCATGCCCTCAACATGGGGGGGTTGGGTGCTCTGGGGCAGGGGGGGCGCACTGTGGCCCCCCCACCTCAGAGCACCCTGTCCCCATGTTGATGAGGACAGGGCCCCTTCCCGACAACCCTGGCCGTTGGTTGTCGGGGTATGCGGGCGGGAGGCTTATCGGAATCTGGGAGCCCCCTTTAATAAGGGGGCCCCCAGATACCGGCCCCCCACCCTAAGTGAATGAGTATGGGGTACATCGTACCCCTACCCATTCACCTGCAAGAAAAGTGGTAAAAACACAAATAAACCACACAGGGTATTAAAATATTTTATTAGTCTGCTCCGGAGGCCGCCCCCTGTCTTCTTTATTAGCTCTTTTACCAGGGGGAGCTTCTTCTTTGACTTCTTCGGGTGGGTGGGGGCCGCCGTCTGGTTCTCTTCCACCGCCGGGGGGGGGGTGGCTTTTAAAAAAGCCCCCACCCCCCCGGCGGGTTTCCTCCGGCGTCTTCGGCGGGGCTCTTCTTCTTCCGCTATCCCGACGGGTCTTCTCCGCTATCCGGGGGGTCTCCTTCTATGTTCGCCGCTCTCCGCTGTTGACTCGTCGCACCCCGGTTCTTCGTCTCGCTGTCCGGTCCCTTCTTCCGTGCTGTACGTCTTCTTCTCCTTCCGTGCTGTGAGTTCTTCTTCCGCGCTGTGACGTCATGTTCTTCACTTCTCTTCTTCTCCCGATGTTGACACGCCGGCTCTTCTCGCTGAAATGACGGATGCGTGCCTTGCATCGGACCTATATAGGCCTCACAGTCCCATCATGCTCTGTACCTACCCATGTGATACCTACCCACGTGGTAGGTATCACATGGGTAGGTACAGAGCATGATGGGACTGTGAGGCCTATATAGGTCCGATGCAAGGCGCGCATCCGTCATTTCAGCGAGAAGAGCCGGCGTGTCAACATCGGGAGAAGAAGAGAAGTGAAGAACATGACGTCACAGCGCGGAAGAAGAACTCACAGCACGGAAGGAGAAGAAGACGTACAGCACGGAAGAAGGGACCGGACAGCGAGACGAAGAACCGGGGTGCGACGAGTCAACAGCGGAGAGCGGCGAACATAGAAGGAGACCCCCCGGATAGCGGAGAAGACCCGTCGGGATAGCGGAAGAAGAAGAGCCCCGCCGAAGACGCCGGAGGAAACCCGCCGGGGGGGGGTGGGGGCTTTTTTAAAAGCCACCCCCCCCCCCCCCGGCGGTGGAAGAGAACCAGACGGCGGCCCCCACCCACCCGAAGACGTCAAAGAAGAAGCTCCCCCTAGTAAAAGAGCTAATAAAGAAGACAGGGGGCGGCCTCCGGAGCAGACTAATAAAATATTTTAATACCCTGTGTGGTTTATTTGTGTTTTTACCACTTTTCTTGCAGGTGAATGGGTAGGGGTACGATGTACCCCATACTCATTCACTTAGGGTGGGGGGCCGGTATCTGGGGGCCCCCTTATTAAAGGGGGCTCCCAGATTCCGATAAGCCTCCCGCCCGCATACCCCGACAACCAACGGCCAGGGTTGTCGGGAAGGGGCCCTGTCCTCATCAACATGGGGACAGGGTGCTCTGAGGTGGGGGGGCCGCAGTGCGCCCCCCTGCCCCAGAGCACCCAACCCCCCCATGTTGAGGGCATGCAGCCTGGTACGGCTCAGGAGGGGGGGGGGGGCGCTCGCTCGTCCCCACTCCCTTCCTGGCTGGCCGGGTAGCGTGCTTTGGATACGGGTCTGGTATGGATTGTAGGGGGACCCCTACGCCGTTTTTTGCGGCGTAGGGGGGCTCTCCTTACAACCCATAACAGACCTAAGGGCCCGGTATGCTCCTGAGGGGGGGACCCATGCCGGATTTTTATTTAAAATCCGGCGGGGACTTCCCCCTCAGGATTCATAACAAACGCCGCACACGTGTAGAATTGGCAGGAATCCAAGCCGGATCTCCCGTCGCTTCTATGACGGCTTTGTCTCCATCGCGGCAAGCCAGCTCGGCGCTGGCTCCCGCGATGGGGCTCGTAGGTGCTCAATCTCGCCGAGAAAGAGAGCGAGATTGACACAAAATCGGGTTCACCTACTGTATACTATAGTACCTACAAGTGAAGAATCAAGCCCTAAAATCCTTATTTACATTTGTTGGCATTCTCTCTATATCAGGGGCATAGCTAGAACCTTCAGGGCCCCAGTGCAAGAAACCATGATGGGCCCCCCGACCCCCCTTCCAATCCAAGCCCTGGGCTTCCAATTTTCAGAGGGTGTCCATGGGTATCCTCCCAAAACCCTGCCTCCCACGTGTCCCCTGAGATGTGCATCCAGCGCAATCACAGAGGACCTTTACCATGAGATCCGCTGATCACATGTAAACAGACTTTCTGGTTATCAGCAGCCCTTTCCTCCCACGCTGTGTATGTGTAAGAAAAGGAGAGCTGTTAACTGTCAAGAATGTCAATAAATTGTTTACACTGATAATCAGTACTGCCTATCAATGGCACCTATCAGTGCCACCTATCAGTGCTCATCAATTCTGCATATTAGTGTCCATCAATGCTGCCTATCAGTGCTGCATTTCAGTGCCGCCTATCACTGCTCATCAATGCTGCCTATCAGTGACACCTATCAGTGCCCATCAATGCCCATCAATGCTGTCTATCAGTGCTCATCAATGCCATCTATCAGTGCTACCTATCAGTGCTCATCATCAATACTACCTATCAACGCCACCTATCAGTGCCCATCAATTCTGCCTATCAGTGCCCACTATTAGTGCCTTTCAGTGCCACCTATCAGTGTTCATCAGTGCAGCATATCAGTGTCCATCAGTGTTGTCTATCAGTGTTCATCGGTGCCACCTATCAGTGATGCCTATTGGTGTTCAATGCCTATCAGTGCCACCTACCAGTGCCCATTAATTCCTCCTATCAGTGACGCCTATCACTGCTCATCAATGATGCCTATCAGTGCCACATATCAGTGCTTATCAATGCCGCCTATCAGCGTCCATCAGTGCCACTTATTAGTGCTCATCGATGCCACCTATCAGTGCCCATCAGTGCCACCTATCAGTGCTCATCAAAGCTGCCTATCAGCATCTATCAATGCCACCTATCAGTGCTAAATGCCTATTAGTTCAGCCTATCAGTGCTCATCAATGCTGCCTATCAATGCCCATCAGTGTCACATATCAGTGCTCATTACTGCCGCCTATCGGTGCCCATTAGTGCAGCCTAGAAGTGCTGCCTATCATTGCTTATTAATCCTCATCAGTGCCACCTATTAGTGCTCATCAGTGCTGTCGGTCAGTGTCCATCAGTGCCACCTATCAGTGCTCATTAATGCTGCCTATCAGTGCCCACCAGTGCAGCCTATCAGTGCTCATCAATGCTGCCTATCAGTGCCACCTATAAGTGCTTATCAGTGCCACAAATCAGTGCCAGAAATAATTGTTCATCAATCCCACCTATAAGTGCAGCCGATCAGTGCACATCAATGCAGCCTGTCTGCTCAGCACGGCTCTGAGCAGAGAGCATATCTCTCATACAGCTCACAGCAGTTCTCTCTGTTCCCTCCGTCCTCTTTCGCATGGGATGAGAGAGGAGACAGACGATCTGTTCCTTCTCCCTCCACCGCTCTCCTCCTGTGTGTACTGCGGGGAGTGTGAGCTTGTTAGCTTCATGCAAAGCACACATAGGAGAGCAGCAGGGGGAGAAGGAGCAGATTGGCTGTCTCCTCTCTCATCCTGTGTGAGAGAGGACAGAGGGAGCAAGGAAAACTGCCAGCTGTGAGTTGTATGAGAGATCCGTTCTCCGCTCAGAGCCCTGGGACTAACAACCTCACTGGCGTCCCCGACAGTGGCAGAATGCCAGGGCCCAGTCACAAGTGAGACTGCTGTGACCCTGGTAGTTCCGCCACTGCGCTTTATATTTACTACTGGAGACATTTATAACTTGAATGCTTAAGGTATACTCACCAGATTAATAGTAGCATTTTTTTTACAGAAACTTTTTTGAGCATGTACAACCTATACTGTGAGATAATTCATGGCATATAATTATGAGTCTCTTAGATCATAGCTAAAGTAGATTTTTCAGAGATTATCACTAACAAGGAATTCCACAAAGCACTGTTTAAAAGTTACAATTAATATATGTCACACTTCCAAAAATAGCCACTTCACTGAAAGATGTCAATGACCTTTTCTACTCCCATGGAGTAATGGGCCAGAATACTGAAAACATATTAGGTCCCATAGCAAATGTGCAACAACACATATATATTTACCTGTAGTTATACGTAGTATTTGATCCTATTAAATGACTTCCCTATAAGAGAGAACTGGGGTCCTTAAGATGGGGGCCAAATATAGCCAAATAGCCCTTTCATGCTAGGGACAGCCTAGTTTTTCTATGTCAGTAGATCATCCACTGCAAGTGAATGCTGTACCAGGATGTCTACATGTGGCTTCCTAGAAAAACACAGAATTCAGGAACTAGTTTTCATTGCATATATGCCAAAGTGAAAAACTCGCTATCTGTTATTTACAAATATTGTGTTATCGCAAATATTTGCAGCAGCAAATAAATATTCATATTATATGGCCAATATAATAGCTATACACCTGAATGTCATGCATGTGAGATTAACTAATTGCATGCAAAACTCTTGAATGGATAATTAACACTCAGAGCTGTAACATTGCCTTTAACAGAAGTTTAGCATATTAGAAAATGAAAACTTGTTACCTGTAGCATGATGTTATGTTCTAAAGGTGACCAGTTTTATATGGCTATGATGAGTATTTAATTAGTTTCCACTAGGCAATTATCATCAAGGTCCAAGTTATAGTCTCCCTTTAAGCAAGAATACCTTCATTAAGAAGACTCATAAAAACGTCAAGTGATTGCAATAAAGTCAAGTAATATGCTTTCCCTTTGAGGCCATTAGCTGTAGTAACGATTTCGGTGAAGGTGATAAACTACTTTACAGTTAAATTACAACACAAGGCTGAATTTCCATGTTTTCAAGAGATATTGCTTTACTTCTATACATCCATTTTTAAAGCTTCATAGAAATTATGCTGCAGCTAATCCCTTATTTTTCAGTGGGACTCTTGGGATTAACATTTGAAAATGAAAACTGAAAAAATGTAACATATGAGGGATTTGACTTTTCCTTGTGCAAAAGAGATGAAATAGAGATATGCAAGTATTGAAGTCCCAGCATGCAGAGAATGGGGTTGAGTTGCTAATACTTGCATGCATGGCTCTTTTTACTACCTTACGTCCATTCATGCCTGCTGTGAAACTCTTACTTCAGTAATGCAAAAGAGATAGAGGTCTTCAAGTCTGATACATAGAAAGATTAATCACTGCCTTTTACTTTTTCTACAGCAAACTGAAAGATTGCATTTAAATACCTTGCTGAGCTTGGCCTTAACACATGAATAAAGTGATAGAACTGATAACCTTACACTTTTGGACTGAATAAAATAAAATGAATAAGACAACACAAAAATCAGCAGTTTAGAATTTAAAAATAAATGAACAAACAAATGAATGAATAAATAAATGAATGATTGAACAAATCAATCTGACCACGATGCTTGGCAGAAATGCCAGATATTTAGTAACCTCTACAGCATTTTGGATCTGTCCAGTATGTCTAAAGTCTAAAGTAGTTAAAGGGATTGTAAAGTCAATTTTTTCCCCATAAAACAAACAAACATGTTATACTTACGTACTCCATTGCAGCTCCCTGTGTCCATTCAGACATGGAACCCACCCCGGCCCCACCCCATGTCCCCCTTGATTTGCTAGCCGACTTTGATTGACAGTGTCTTAGCCAACCAGGAGAGAGAATCTTGGACGGCTGAGAGATTCGTGGACATCGCTGGACAGAGAGGGACCTCAGGTAAGTATTAGGGGGGCTAAGGGGGGCTGCTGCACATAGAAGGATTTTTATCTTAGTGCGTAGAATGCTTCTGCCTTCACAACCACTTTAAGAAATACGGGTTTCCAAGCATTAATATGTTATACAGCACATACAGTAGTTACATTGGTTCAACTTGTAAATACCATACCTGGAAGCTGTAAATCACTGAAGTAGACACCACTACTACTTTAGTGAGCTACACTAGTTTCTGGGTCCCATGCTGAGCAGCTGTTTTCTCAATTGTGAACACAGGAGGCCAGCTGTCTTCAGAAAATACTTTGCAATATCTGTATAAATGCAAACTGTCCTTTTCTGTATGAATGCAAACTGTTCTTTGATTGGATGAGGTGGAAAGTGTGACATCACTGCCTTGCCTCTCCACATTGTCCAAATATAGAATGCTTTGCATTCATTCAGAAAAAGCAAAGCATTCTCTGAATGGTGCCTGTGTTGAAATGCCAACCTCCTCTATTCAGTAAGCATAGGTGCAGCCTCTTGGCACAGGGGAAATTAAAGTGGTTACTTCATTACTTCAGTAAATACTTCAGTAATTTCCAGCTTCAAGGGGTATTGGCCAGATGTGGTATATAGCTGGTTTCAATGGTCCAAGCTAGACCAATGTACAACATACTGATGACTGGAGTTATTCTTTAACCACTTGCTTACTGGGCACTTAAACCCCCCTCCTGCCCAGACCAATTTTCAGCTTTCAGCACTGATGCACTTTGATTGACAATTGCACGGTCATACAACACTGTACCCAAATGAAAGATTTCTTCTGGTGGTATTTGATCATCTCTGCGGTTTTTATTTTTTGTTGAATTTTTTTTAAAAGACAGAATTTAATATATATATATATATATATATATATATATATATATATATATATATATATATATATATATATATATATACACAGGGCTCAAAATTTCAAGTCCTGAGCTACTAGCCCGGCCTCAAGAGTTACTCGCCACCAGTTACCCCACCTAATTCATACACTGCCCTGCGCCTAATTGTACCCGTAAACACGCCCTCGTAGATTATCTCATGGAATGACAATGTTTGTTTTATGCAGAATCAAGTTACAAAATTAAATATTACCAACAACAACTTTAACAAAATGGGACAGGGCACTGGGGGCAGACCAGAGGGACAGGGCACTGGAGGCAGACCAGAGGGACAGGGCACTGGGGGCAGACCAGAGGGACAGGGCACTGGGGGCAGACCAGAGGGACAGGGCACTGGGGGCAGACCAGAGGGACAGGGCACTAGAACTGGGTCTCTTCCCCATTCTCTTGCTGTCTCCTCTGCAACTCCCATCCATCCTCTCTCTCTCTCCCATTCATCTTATCATCAGGAGCCTGTGTGTGCGGCTCCACGCTTGCATGTCCCCACTTCCCCCTTTTATTCAGGCTGGCAGAGAGGAGAGGAGCTGCAGCACAGCGGGAGGGAGTACAATCCAGTGCTGAGATCCACACAACTGCACAGCCATTGACACCATAGCACAGCGCACACTGACAGCGCAGAGCACACATTGAGACCAGTCTGTTCACAGTGCTCAGGCTAAACATACATAGATCACAAGGAGAAGAAAACTGCACAAACTAAAAGGCTTCCGCTCTCATGTCAGGGCAGCTTTCAGTGAGCGCTGCACCAGAGTGGTAATTTTTGCAATTCTCCACCTCACTCATTACTTTCTGCTCTCCAGCTACATTGGTCGGGGCCCGGGGGAGGGGGGCAGGCTCAGAGAGATCATACTGTTAGGTCCCATGGCTTAATGAGAATTGTAAGGAGAGCACCTGTGTACTGCTCTGCCTGTGCACGGCTCACCAGACTACTTTTCCCGAGCATGCACGTTTCCTCTTCGGCCGCCAATCTCATCGGGACTCTAAGTGTAGGCACAGATTGGAGGGAGATTGGTCATGCAGCCCTGTCATCACTCGCCCCCAGCTTAAATCCACTCGCCAAATGCTAGTAGGCGAGTGGAAATTTTGAGGGCTGTATATTATATATATATATATAATATATATTTGATATTTTGCTATAACATTTTGAAAACAGGTAATTTTTCTCCTTCATTGATGTACGCAGATGAGGCTGCACTGATGGGCACTGATAGCCTGCATTGATGGGCACTGATGGGCTGCACTGATGGGAACCGATGGGCTGCATTTATGGCAGTGATGGGCACTGATAGGTGGCAGTGATGAGCACTGATGGCTGGCAGTGATGGGCACTGATCAGCACTGGTAAGTTACACTGATAGGCAGCACTGCTAGATGGCACTGATGAGGCACTGATTGGCACCACTGATGGGCATTGATAGGTGGCACGCATGGGCATTGATAGGTGGCACTGGTGGGCACTGGCAAGTGGCACTAGCAGGTGGTAATTGTGGGCACAGATGAGGCAGATTTTGCCTCCTTCCTCTTCGGGACAGATGTAAGCACATAAGCCGGTGATCAGCTTTTTTTCTCCTCACGCTGTTAGCGTGAGAAGAAGAAAAAGATTACCGAGCTTTGTTTACATAACGTGATCACCTGTCACCTGTCATTGGCTGACAGCCGATCATGTGATGTGGTAAGGGGCTGGGACCGGCCCTTACTCGGAATCTGTGATCACCCGAGTCTCACTGACTCAGTGATCACAGCGCGCGCCGTGCACAGGGCTCATGCAAAGGGGAGCTGCTTCCATTTTTACCCGTCTTGCTTCTGGGTTTGCGGGCTCCAGCTCTGTGACTTCCCGGAGCCGCGATTACATCACTTCCATGCATGTGCACAGGAGCTGCCATTCATGGCACAGGGCTTGGAAGGAACAGCATTGATGGACGTTCCCTCAGAGCGCATGCACCAGTGATGTCACTCGCTGCATGTAATATAAAAATCTCGTAATCTGTACACATTAGGAGATATTTACACTACTTATAGGTAACCCTTATTATAGGCTTACCTATGGGTAAATGTCAGCAGAGGAAGTTTACTTTCTCTTTAAAACACTTTGTCGTTCTGCATACACACATCCGATTACAAAACCACACATAGGGCATACGCATGTATGTAAACAACAATTGTGAGAGAAATATTTCTAGATTCCTGTTTTACAATTTGACTCTAATCTGTAAAGGTAATAAAGGTGTTGCCTATTGAAATTTTTGATTACTGTCATTTTTCTCAGTTTCGGAGGTGGATGCAATTTTAAGGCCTGACACATTTGGTATTATTTACCCAACAAAACCTCATCTTTTATTTTGTTTAAAAATAAAATAGTATGGCAATAGTATGTGCACCAAAACAAATGTTTGTGTATTTATTCCTGAATATATAGGTTTGATAAATTTATAGATACATTTATAGATTTGATAAATAGTTGTGCAAGCAACATGAAGAGATACAACTATTATTTTTTTTAATCTACAGGGCCTCTGACTTCAGAAAATATATAATTTTTGAGTGTTTAAAGTAAAAATGCACCAGATGCAATTCAATAAGTTCAGCTATGAAAATAGTTTTACTGGGGCTAAAAAAGCATGTTCAGGGAAATTTAGACCATGTAACCTAGCTATATAGGCTAAAATAGTAACTTGGAGCCTCAGAAACCTTTATTGATCCTTAAGAGGCTAAAATCCTTGCATTTTATTTGCTTTAGTAGGAGAAAAAAATCCTTCTAAATCAACTTTTTTAGATAAATGTCACTCCGCATAGAACCCCTAGTTTAAACCATTCAACCATCTACTCCTAGCTGCTTAATTACCAAAATATAGTAGCTATGACATTGCAGGAAAAGTTTATTCAACAACCATAACCGTCCTTGCTGTTGGCTGAACCTGAACAGTGGGTCCTCATAGACGCCTAGAGATCTTCAGAAGATGGCTCCATAGAAATCTACAAAGATTGACTGTACAGGAGCTGCTCGAAGCTAGTAGGATTGTGGTCACAGGAGGAAAACTGTGACAAACTACAACTGCTCGCTAAGTTCAGTATGTAGATGAGGAGGGGTGGGAGGGTTGGGGAGTTTAGGGGGGTTAGTAAGGATGTACAAGTGCACTTTGTATAAAAAGTATACTTGCCCTTTTAAAGTGGATATAAACCCTCACATATACCCAGTGAATGGAACAGCCTCAGATGATGCACAGAGATTAAACAAATCTCCCTATATACATTTTACATGTATATCTGCTGTCTTCATCTTTATATACCGTTAGAATGGTGAGTATATTCTGTCTTCTCCTGCAGGTAAGTAAAACCTTTAAAGCTGTAGAAACTTGGCAGTGTCTCTTTAAAGGTATAGCGATGGTATTTTCATTAAATCCACATTTGAAGTATAACTGAGTTTATTTAACAAAGGGTGCACTTTTAGATAACATGATACAGGTATTGTGGCCATGTATTATTGTTCTGTCTTCACCACTAAAAAGAACAACCACTTTGCTGGTTCTATCCCCTGACACACTAAATACTTAGAGGATTAATGAAATAAGCCAGTGAGCAAGAAGAGACACAAAAGTGTTGAATGCCTAAGAGGGTTTTTAAAACGTCCTCGCTGGAACAGTAGAGAAGTAAGAGAAATGGACCCCCGGATAGGTGAGTATATGCTGTCTTATCTTGCAGGACAGTAAAGTTTCTAAATCTGTATAGACCAAGAAGACAAATTGTTAAACATGTTCATGGTTCTGAAATTATAGTTAATCATCGAGTATAGCCCTGAAGGATTCTTTGTGTCAGCTGTAGGGAGCACACTCCAATGTGTTGCAAAGGAGTGTGCTCAGTGTTCTCATGGTGGTGGCGACTGAAAAAGAATATGTGGGAAAAGATTCTTGTATCATAGCCAAAGACACAAAGGTGATGTTATATTCTCTAATGGTAACAGGGATCTATCTATCTACCCATCCATCCATCTATCTCTCTATCTACCCATCCATCCATCTATCTCTCTATCTACCCATCCATCCATCTATCTATCTATCTATCTATCTATCTATCTATCTATCTATCTATCTATCTATCTATCTATCTATCTATCTATCTATCTATCTATCTATCTATCTATCTATCTATCTATCTATCTACCCATCCATCCATCTATCTCTCTATTTACAGTATACATTTTTACATTTATCCATCCTTCTAAAAAGGAGAGAACCAATCCAATACTAAGAATCAAGCATGAGGAAAAGATAAAATGATAACTTTCTCTGACAGGTGTGCTGCCACATGAGAGCTCCCCATGGATTTTCTATGGATGTGGCTGTTCCCATTTTCTGTGTCCAATACTAATGCCTGGTACACAAAAAAAAACCCAGAGAATCTTGTGTGGAGCTCTCCCAACTGAGCTATTATGTTCTGACGGGGGGTCTGCCCTCCGCTAGAACACACTAGTCAGCGCTTGTAGTCATTGGCTGGCAGCACTGATCAGATGCTGATTAGATGCTGGTTTTCCAGCATGCCCATTCGATAGAAGCCGGATGTTAGACCAGCTTCTGACGGAAAGGCTGCTGTACACACTGGCCGACTGTCGGACAGTTTCTGTTGAACCGGATGATATTTGGCCAGTGTGTCAGCGTTAAAGCAGAGGTCCACCCACTGCTGCAAAAATTAAAATCCAGCAGCTACACATACTGCAGCTGCTGGCTTTTAATAATAGGACACTTACCTGTCCTGAAGTCCAGCGATGTCAGCACCGCAGCTGTCAGGTGCTGCCACCGCCATTGCGGGTCAGGGAACGTGGCACTGTAGTCTTACGGCTTTTCACGCCAGGAACCCTACTGCGCATGCGCAAGGCTCCACTCCTCTCTCCTACTGGCCCGGCGACAGAAGGAGAAGGATGGAGCCGATCGATAACATCAATAGCCGTGGCTCCTGGAAGTGGGAACAGGGTACCCCGAATGCCAAATGTGACTCCGGAGGGGGAGGAAACAAATAAGCTGAAGTTCCACTTTTGGGGTGGAACTCCGCTTTAACAATGTTTGTAAGTTACATTTTTAGGGGGTGGGATATTTCACTAATTGTATAAAATGTGAAATCTCTGGTAACATCTTTTGGGGATATACAGCTTACTTTTTAACTTAAAGCTAAACTCTAGGAAAATAGCTAAATACACAGATGAATACATATAAAGGAAAATGTTTTTCCTGGCAAAGGATTTGTATTCCTGTCCATGCAATCCTGAGATTTACAAGGCTCTACTAGAATATAGCTCTGTCTGACATGAGAAAAAACCTGGCTGTTCTCTTCTGCAATTCAGTAATGTTAACAGGTCTTGTCCCACTCCAACCCTGTATTTAACAGTGACAGGGAAAAGTAGCAGACTGATGATCTCTCTGTCACTCTGCTCTTGCCTTCCATTAGCATGCTCTGTGCAGTGCAGCATACCCAACTCACTTTTTGTTCTGCTTTTCTCTCTCCCACTCTTTACCCTGCTGTACAGTGACTGCAAGAGGCTTAAACTCAGTGAAATTCAAGTACTTACAATGCTTGAATTTAAAATACATTTAGAGATATATTAATCAATACAGAAATGCATTAAAATGTGCCTTTTATATCTGCCTGAGGTTCCCCTGTAAAGTTGCATTACTTTTTCTAGTAATATAAGCACTTAATATGTTAGTACATACAAATTATACTTTTAACAACTACTTTAAGATATTAATGAAAACCCCATGTTGCTCTTTTTTGCCATAAGTATTCTCTGCCACGTGCCTGCTAGCTGGACTGCTGTGCATAGGTAAATGTAAAAACAGTGTACAGAGCTCAGTGACAGCAGCAGGTGGCCGACAAGCATGTAATGGCAGCCCTCATATTTCCTCTAAGTAAGAAGTATATTTTGGATGTTAGAAAGACAGCCAAATAGATGAAATGAGATAGCATAAAATTATCTCTTGTTCACCCTATGGATTAGAATTTTAGATGTGAAAAGAATATATTCAGATGAATATAAATTACATGATTACATATGAAAAGAATTATACTTGCATGTTAGAACAAAAATGCAATCACTTTTGAAATACTACATCTTCTTTTGTATGTACTGCAATACAAAACCAATCCAGCCAAACATATTAGATTTCATTACATAAATAATCATATATTTTCTGTGAACAAACGGTAATAGTTCATCTATCTGATACTGTAACAGGTGCTGAACAGTCATCTGGTAAAATCATGTTGTAAATAAATCAACATAGAATATTTTTCATGCTTACATCCAGATAATAGTATCACTGCTGTTCCCAGCCCTTACAGTAAATGAAATGCCATAATTGCTTGTTTTTCCAGAGAACAGCAAATACTGAACTCTAGTAGTGAGTGTATTTGCTAAGCCCACTTGTCATTCTTCTTTTGATCTTCTCTTTTTTCAGTCTGCACTTGGAGGTTGGGTAGGAATCAGCATTTACTGAAGAAAGTTCAAGTGCTTCTTACAAAAATGCATATTGACTCTCTTAGGATTTTCTGTGATGTTATCTGGAGTTGTAAAGACAGTTTTCGGAATGCAGTTGACATTGTACCTTTGGATTGCACAATCATAATCGATTTAACTGCTGTGTAGAATCAAACAGTCAAACGGTCTAATGAATTTAAATAATGATTATCTTAGTATGATATCTTTTTCACGATAAGATCAAAGGTAGTTTAATGTATTGCTAATGAATAGAAGAGGTAACATGGTGCTGGAAATAGGTGCCACTACCAATGGCCTATTGTACATGAATTTGTAGTATTTCATCCTTAATAAGTAACATGAGAGCAAAGAAAGAGCCAGCAATTTAGCAGTAAAATAGGACTTAAATAGCTGGCCATAGACAGCCGCACTGAAGCAACCTATGCTTCCACATTCAGGTTGGGTGCATAGCTAACAAGGGAGTCCTTATTTGTATTCCTAAAAGATAAAGTAAAGAATTTGAAATACTTAGCTAGATTCACAAAGACTTACGATGGCGTATCAGTAGATAAGTCCGAATCCGCGCCGTCGTATCTTTAAGCGTATGCTCAAATTGAGATACGCTTCTCTGTTGCTAAGATACGACCGGCGTAAGTCTCCTACGCCGTCGCATCTTAGCTGCATATTTACGCTGGCCGCTAGGGGCATGTACGGCGATTTACGCCGAGAATATGCAAATGAGCAAGATACGCCTATTCACAAAACGTATGCACGCCCGTTGCAGTAAGATACGTCACTTACGTAAGACGTTTTCAGGCGTAAAGATAAACCACCAAAAAGATGGCGCAGCCAATGTTAAGTATGGACGTCGGGACAGCCGTCAAATTTCACGTCGTTTACGTCGTTTGCGTAAGCCGATTCAGAATGGGGCTGGGTGTAGGTTACGTTCACGTTGAAAGCAAGGAGTATTTGCGAAGTGATACTGAGCATGCGCGTGCATGCGCCGTACGAATGGCACTTCATTTACATGTATGGTAATGAATCGTGAATTCATTACCATACAACACGCCCCCTATCTGCCTATTTTGAATTAGGCGGTGTTACGCCGGGCCATTTGCGCTACGCCAAAGTAACTTAGGAGGCAAGTGCTTTGTGAATACAGTACTTGCCTCACTATCTTACGTCGGCGTAGTGCAAATGGGATGCGCTACGCCGACCTAAAGATAGGCGGCTCTACCTGAATCTGGCTAACTGTGTTTTTACTGCTGTCAGCTTTGGACAAGTATAGTGGCAGGTTCCTGCAATTGTACGTTATGAGGCTGGGGCAGGTGTGAAAGATCAGGGCTGGGAAACTATGGATCCTAAAGCTGGCCATACACGCACAGAATTTCAGCCAAATCTGGTCGTTTTATAAAAGATCGTTCGAAAATCGTGTCATTAGTGGACCCAACTTTACCAAGGAATTTGACTGTGGGCCCGGCTAATGTCGATGGATCTGAAGCAAAAACGTTTTCTGTTTCAACTATAATGTATACGTGTATGTTGTAATCAAAACAAAAAGAATATTCTGTCTTGTATGATTTATATATGTTTTTATTGTTGTCCAGCGATCACTATGATCATGGAAACAAGTTTATTCTGATAGTTAGTGGCCAATTCGCTTTCGACCGATGAATAATCGCCTGCAAATGATGTGTATGGCCAGCAATACTCTGTGAAAGGTAATACCAAAGGGGTTTTCAGAATTGACCAGAGTTCAGTTTTAAGGTCAAACAATAGGCAATGAGTTTATTCTTTTCAGATTTTTTATGTGAAATCTCAAGAAAATAAGTAAAAACTGGTTCGTGCCAACAATATGAAAAGTCTGTGTATGCTCAATTGTTAAGCATTAAACAGAGAAAATGCTTGTTATCACTTCCTAAGAAAGCACTATACATGAAAGGAATGGGGAAAGGTAGAACCACCTTCACTGTTTTTGTAAATGTGGAATTGTGTGACAAGTGCAGTTATATGAACTGGTTAATAGCATACTGGGAGATCATTCCAAATGCTATATTATATTTAAAATTCTTCATAATTTTACATGGGATGTTGTAACTTTCAGAAACAGTACAATGTTTTCCATGAAGCAACTCTGTCACTTCCCTCTTACCATTCTGATGGACGGGGAGTCTGAAATCTGTCTTCCAATGCTTCAGCCTTAATACAAAAAATATATATATTTTGTTATAGCCACAAGGGATCTACAATGGCAAACATCTCATAAAACTTTATGGCTCGGGTTCACATACATCGGCGCATATTTATGCCGCCGTAGCGTATCTAATATACGCTACGCCGACGTAGTGCAGAGAGGCAAGCACAGAATTCACAAAGCACTTGCCTCCCAAACTGCGCTGGGTTTCCTCGGCGTAAGCTGGCGTAGGTGGAAGTGGGCGTGAGCCATGCTAATGAGGCGTGACCCATGCAAATACTTAAAACGAACGGCGCATGCGCCATCCCTTGGACGTATGCGCACAATCACGTCAAAACAACTGGCTAAGATACGTTGAATCACTGCCTACGGTAAGAACATAACCTACGCCCAGCCCTATTCACATACTATGTAAACGATGTAAAATACGATGGCTTGTGTTCCCTGGTCCATACCTTTGCATGGGTTGTGTCTCATAGATGGGGAATAACTTTACGCCGGACGTACGACTTACGCAAACCGCCGGGTGCAAGTACGTTCGTGAATCGCCGTATCTCCCTCATTTACATATTTGAATAGAAAATCAATGGGAGCGCCAAATGTGTCCAGCGTAAATATGCGCCCACTCTACGCCGGCGCAGGCAAGTTACGCCGGTGGACTGAAGCCTATTTTAAGGCGTATCTTAGTTCTGTGGGCACGGCGCACGGATACGACGGCGCATATTTACACTTACATGGCGTATCTCGAGATACGTTGGCGTAAGTGCTTTGTGAATCCGGGCCTGTAAGTTCTTCAAAATTAATTAACTATTATTGCACCACAGATTTTGTTGGTCTTTATTTGATGCAGACACAGTTTTTGTATGATTGACCCTCCCAAATAAGGGTGAAGTTAGATGTCTTTACTACAGTGAGGCTTTTTTTTGGTGGGTTGCCTTAGGCCGCGTACACACGGTCGGTCAAAACCAATGGAAACGGACTGAAGGACCGTTTCATCGGTCCAAACTGATGGTGTGTGGGCCCCATCGGTCAGTTATCCTTTTGTCAAAAACTTTAGAACTTGCTTTAAAATTGAACCGATGGACGCCTAACCAATATGTCAAAACCGTGCATTTGCTCAGAATCAAGACGACGCATGCTTGGAAGCATTGAACTTTGTTTTTCTCAGCACGTCGTCGTGTTTTACGTCACCGTGTTGGTCTCGATCGTTTTTTTAACTGATGGTGTTCTCATCGGATGGACTGATCGTGTGTACGCGGCCTGGGATGTCTAAATCAGTTTATGAAAAGATGACAAAACAGTATAAGCTATTGAATATTAATCTGACTCAACCTGATCTAATGAAATTGTTAATATATTATGATCAGAAACAAGAGACAATAGTGCCATTATAGGGATATGTAAATTGATTATGGTCATTCTGGAAGATTTGTATAGTTAATTTGCCTTTGATTTACGGCAAATAATGGCTACCCATTTAATATAGATAATGACAAACTATAAAATATAATCTTATCTTATCTTATCTTATTATTACAGACCTGCATTTAAATCTACCTTATGTGGATATACAACCAACATAAGCAGGACCTATAGTTACTTTTGAATGATACAATTAAACTAGTGGCCCCTTTGTAAGTAAAAATAAAAATGAATAGCAACCAAAAAATAACATCTAATCATAAACATGTGTCTTTTATGTAGCCAGAACTTTGTGTCCTTCCTGTGGCCATCTATTCAGCTCCCCTGATCATCAGTATATAGGCTCCAGTTGTTGATGCAAATATTGATAATATCTTCTGTTGATTCAACAGGTAGGTAATCCAAAAACAGCCAGCATATCACTGGATATGCAGATACATAGAGACGAATTGTAAAATATATATGAGTATAATGTTTGTTTTAAAATTTAATTGTATATGAATATTGATGGATAATATAAATCTTGTGATTACTTAATGTGTGTATTCTCATAGTTTTTCACATAATTCCAATTGATGCTTAATACTCCTGAAGAAGCTGAAAACTTTTAATAAAACATGTCGAGATTCACGCATCTATTTTAGACAAGCATACTTAAACTATGTGAACTATGTTTGTTGATCATAATATAATGAGATTTATAGTTTTTAATTAATATTTTTAATTGATATGAAATAAAAAATGGTTACATTTTAATAACATTTGTGTATTTATCAGCACCTTAAAAGTCCCCTATTATTTTGTACTACATAGTTACCTTATTTATTTTGACATGTGGTGCTAGAAACCAAATCCTCTTCCATCCAGGACTGTCTTTGTTTTTATTATTATCTTTGCTTTTAATATTTTCTGCATAATTTTTCTTTTCACTTCTTTGGAGCCCCATTCAGACTAGTGTAGTGCAACAATGGCCATTTTCTCATTGCCACGCATTGTGAGTAGGACAGCCTATTCATTTCAGTGGGTTGCCCTATGGGTGGTGAAAAAGCTCATGTACCTTTTCAAGATTCACTTGTTACGAGATTTTATTACCATGCCTTTGTAAATGTTTTTCCACATGCAAAAATGCTCTTCTCGCTTGGTGTGTTTGAGGTGCCATTAACAATAAATGGCACCACAAGCACAAGAAGCATTTATTGCACATTTCATGTGCATGCAAAAAAAGTGTGATTTTATGAGCTTATGGGCTACACTAGTGTGAATGGAGCTTGACATTGCTGTCTGGGCCTGGCAGTGAGTGATACAGATCAGAATTGCCACATTAGATGCTGTGAATAGTGTGCTTCCTTTAAAAAACGTGGTTGAGGGTACTGTGTGTGTGTGTGCAGGGTTAACTGCTCAGTTAAACTAACCTGCCCCAGTAATAATCACTCTCAGTCTGCTGTAGCTAAGGCTGTTGTCCTGCAAGCTGCAAAATCTCTGTGCAGGATGAGACCGATAGCATAATCATCGCACTAGCCATCGATTATTTGCTATAATCACTTGTGTCTGGCTAAGCTATCAAACACCATCATTATAAGGGAACATGCCATAGAAAGCAGAGAAAATAATCCAGATGCTGCAGTCACTCTTGTTTTAGTGCAGCAAATAGAATCAAAAGCTTTTTTAGGAACCTAACTGTACTGTGCCTTTTAACTATGAGTTTGTGTGTGCTGGATCTTTTAACAGTGCAGTAAATCTCAGCTGGCTGGGAAGTATGCATATGAATTAAGGTTTACAAATTGGTTTAAACCTTCATTTTTAAGCAATGTGTTCTTTGTATCCTAACCTGAAGTGGACAATGTTAATAGGATAATTACATGGTGCATGACCTTTGTCGTGACCCATACCCAACTTCTAAAGAAAAGCATGGCATTGAATACGCAGTAATTGAACCAATTCTTTTTTGTTTGTTCAAGTTATGCAGTCTTATGTTTCACACACCCTGCTCTGATATGTGCTCTTTAATTTACACTGCAGTAACATGCAGAGAATGTTAAAACCATTTGGGAATATTTATACACAGTGTTACATTTATGTGAACAATACTACATAGTAAAACACAGGATATCCACTGTCATCGAAAATAAATAAATATATATATATATATATATATATATATATATTTATTATATATATATATATATATATATATATATTTCACAGAAAATAAATGACAAGGAAATAATAAAAATATGCACTTGTACCATATTTTGCTGCTATAGTAGGTGACTCTTTAGTAGTGATGGGTAAATGTGCCCAGGATCAATTCACCAAGGGTTAGGTGACTCTTGTTCAAAACTAGGCGAACCTAAACCCGAAGGAACATCCTTCTGAAATGTATGGGTGTCTGTGTGTGTATATGTGACTGTGAGGCCGCGTACACATGGTCGTTCCAAACTGATGAGAATGGTCCGACGGGCCATTTCCATCGGTTCACCGCTGAAGTGGTCTGATGGTCTGATGTGCGTACACACCATCGTTCCAAAAACCGAGTGGGTCAGAACGCGGTGACGTCAAACACACGACGTGCTGAATAAAACAAAGTTCAATGCTTCCAAGCATGTGTCGACTTGATTCTGAGCATGCGCGGGTTTTGAACCGATGCTTTTCTGTACTAACCATCGGTTTGGACCGATCGGGCAGCGGTCCATCGGTTCGGTTTTGAAGCATGTTTAAAAATTTTGGACCGAAGGAAAACAGACCGATGGGCTATACACACGGTCTGTTTGGACCGATGAAACTGAACCTCGGTCTATTCTCATCGGTTTTGTCCGACCGTGTGTACGGGGCCTCAGTGTGATCTCTTGGTAAATTCTGGCCATTTTTAAAGTTAATAGGCAAATAACTGTCAGAAAATAGCAAGGGAAGTTGGGTAAATGGGGAAAAATACTAGTGAAAGATAATTTTTTAAATATCATACAAAGGTCTTTTCATGCAGTTTCAGTGCTAACATTGAAAATACACACATCCTTTCAGATGGAAGTATAGGATAAACAGCCCTCAAAAAAACACTCGCCTGCTAGCATTTTGCGAGTGGATTTTGAGGGGGGGCGAGTGTGGGCTGCCTGGGAGCGGGGGGGGGGGGGGCGGCAAGCACCGCCATCAGCCTGAGTTGTATGAGAGATTTTGTCCCAGTGATCGCAGGGGAAGATAAAGGAGAGCCGCCGCCGCTGCTTGGCTGTTTAGAGCACTGGGGAGTGGGGAACGTAATAGCTGTGTGTTTCCCTGCCGTGCGGCATCATATACAGCCCCTCCCCCTTGTCTGGGCACTTGATAGACAGATCACCATCCAATCCTGGGACGGTGATCTGTCTATCAAAGTTCCCCGGACAGGGGGGGAACTGCATATGACGCCGCACGGCAGGGAAACACGCAGGTTTTGTAACGAAAGCTGTTATGTTCCCCAGCGCGGTAATTAGCCAGGCGGCGGTGGTGGCGGCTCTCCCCTCTCATCTCCTACGATCGCGGGGACACAGGCTAAAACAACTGGGGACACTGAAACTGGGGACACTGGCTAAAACAACTGGGGACACTGGCTAAAACAACTGGGGACACTGAAACTGGGGACACTGGCTAAAACAACTGGGGACACTAAAACTGGGGACACTGGCTAAAACAACTGGGGACACTGAAACTGAGGACACTGGCTAAAACAACTGGGGACACTGGCTAAAACAATTGGGGACACTGAAACTGGGGACACTGGCTAAAACAACTGGGGACACTGAAACTGGGGACACTGGCTAAAACAACTGGGGACACTGGCTAAAACAACTGGGGACACTGGCTAAAACAACTGGGGACACTGAAATTGGGGACACTGGCTAAAACAACTGGGGACACTGGCTAAAACAACTGGGGACACTGGCTAAAACAACTGGGGACACTGGCTAAAACAACTGGGAACACTGAAACTGGGGACACTGGCTAAAACAACTGGGGACACTGAAACTGGAGACACTGGCTAAAGCAACTGGGGACACTGGCTAAAACAACTGGGGACACTGGCTAAAACAACTGGGGACACTGGTTAAAGAAACTGGGGACACTGAAACTGGGGACACTGGCTAAAGAAACTGGGGACACTGAAACTGGGGACACTGAAACTGGGGACACTGGCTAAAACAACTGGGGACACTGGCTAAAACAACTGGGGACACTGGCTAAAACAACTGGGGACACTGGCTAAAACAACTGGGGACACTGAAACTGGGGACACTGGCTAAAACAACTGGGGACACTGAAACTGGAGACACTGGCTAAAGCAACTGGGGACACTGGCTAAAACAACTGGGGACACTGGCTAAAACAACTGGGGACACTGGTTAAAGAAACTGGGGACACTGAAACTGGGGACACTGGCTAAAGAAACTGGGGACACTGAAACTGGGGACACTGGCTAAAGAAACTGGGGACACTGAAACTGGGGACACTGGCTAAAAAAACTGGGGACACTGAAACTTGGGGCACTGGCTAAAGAAACTAGGGACACATGCTGCATTGGGGACACAGGCTGCACTGAGGACCGGGACACAGGCTGCATTGGTGGACATGGGCAGGCTGCATTTTTGGGTATGAATAAAGTTGTTAATATTTATTTTTATAACTTAATTCTGCATAGAACATTTAAGTGTAATTTCATGAGATAATATATGAGGGCTTTTTTAGGGGCGGAATTAGAGGCAGGACAGGGCAGGTGATGGGTCGGGCAACTGGTGGCGAAGTAACCCTTGAGACCTGGCTAGTAGCTCAGGACTTGAAATTTTGAGCCCTGGGATAAATATAGGTCTTGTTAAAAATGTGTCCTCGCCCAACTATGCTGTATAGAGTTAATAAGAGAGCAGTTAACAGTGTAAATACCTTTTCCTTGATTTGCTATGATGAGGTGACTTGATCCAGAAGCAACCAGCGTTGGTGTCATCACAGCTCTGGGAATCCAGTCCTGAAGTCAAGTGCTCCCTGACACAGGGGATATGCTGCTTCTGGATCACATGTCTGCACTGAAGCATATTAAAGAAAAGGTTTTTTTTACTGCTCTCTTTTATAAATGGTATGCTACATTGGTAGCAGGAGGGGGAGGAAACATTTTTAACAAGATTTATATTTAGTTTACTCTGTTACTTTAAAGGCATTATAAACCTTCCCACCTGCACCTTGTGTTTTCACTTGCCTATAGCAGAGTAAATCTTCACACTCCTGAATCTAAAATGTCTGTTTGCATTCAAATATAAGGCATACTGCATGGCTCAGCACAGGTTAATGCAGGATCTCTCTGTAGCTTTAGTACTACTGTAGCGCTACCCCCATAGGAGCCGCTTAATATTTGTTTGGTTCTGCACTCTGCTGCTCAACCCCAAGAACTGTCTCAACCCCTCGGGTATACCTGCTTAACAATGTTAGTGTAGAACCCAGCAACATAAAGTGATACAATAATAAAAGAGCAAATAGTATATTTACCGAGCCCCTGAGTTGCGTCACTTCATCAGTTGTGGCAGTAAATAGAGACTCACACAAGATATCAATGAACAACTTGTAAAAGTTTACTATGATGAAAAAATTGTGAAGAATAACATAAAGAAACTGTGTGAATAACAGATAAATGGCACAAGTATTGATTGTCAGAAATATTTGTTCAAAGCAATATAACGTCACACAGCTGTATCCAGTAGCAACCTGATAAGGGTATATGTGAACAGGTGCACAGTGAAATAGATCTGCAATACTTTAATACCTGTATTGAAGCACCTCCCCACTGAGGCCTCAGCACACAGACCACTACAAGCAGAATGCACAACAGTGAACACAGTAATAAAAGTACAAGTTCCAACTGTATGTTGCTAAATGGCTCCCCCTAGAGTGCAGTTCAGAGTGATACACAATTGTATAGCAGTAAAGCCTTCTGAAAGAATAAAGTATTGAAAGTTCATCCAGTTCCAATTTTCTTGTCTTGAGCTAGCTTAATTATACTGCAGTGTGAGGTGGTGCACATATTTGAAATAAAAAATAGCAAAGGAAACAGTAACTTGCAGCATGGGGGAAAAGGAAACAGAAAACCCAAGGATCCAGCTATACAATACTCAGGTGCAATAGGTCTCAGTGGCAGTCTGTATAGAAGGAAATCTGGTAACAATACTACAGTCACTACATGGATAGGCAAATGCTTTCTTACCACTCTGGATCCCTGCTGGCTGTGGACTCTGTCTGTGTAAATGGCACCTCCGCGCCGTGCTGCTCCTCCAGGTATGCTGGAAGGCCGGTGGCTTCAAAAGCTCTGAAACGCCGGCTGGTTCTCCTGCTCGATCAGCAGGGCTGCTCACAAGGATCCTTCTGAGGCAGGCAAACTCCTCTCTGCTGTAGGCCGCAGCCTCTCCCAGCCCTGGGCACACACATAGGCCTCTTGCTTGTTGTTGAATGGTGTCCAGAGAGACAGAAAGCAGGCCACGGCTGTCCTTTTATCTGCTTACCCAGCAGGCTGTTCTCTGAGCTTGGCATTGTGTGTTTGTAGCTTGGCATTGTGGGTTTGTAGTTCCCGCCCTGATTTAAAAACATGAGTACTTCCTCATTGTCCAATATATCCCACAATGCATAACAGTTTTTCCTAACCAGAAGGAAATATCCAGATAAAGTTTCAATGGCCACCAGAGGGAGCCAAACCCTTTCTAAAAAAGCAATACATTTCTCAAATGATAATTTTGGTAGTAGACCTGTGCTACACTACCATTTCCTATAAAGAAATAACATATCAGTGTGGCACGGGAGGGCGCAATTACAGGAACAATGCTATGTGTAGCTCTCTCTGCAGCAGCTGAAAGACAGTTTCTCCCTTTCTCCCCCCCATCAGCTTTCAGCTACTGCAAGGAGAGACACATAGGGCAATGTTCCTGTAATTGCCCCCCCTACACTGATCCCCCTTTCTGTCCCACCCACATATGATCCCCTGCTGTGTGCCCGGGCCCCCCATCCTGCAGTGCAGCTGGCTTCTCTCTCCCAACAGCTTTGTAAAAGAGAATATAAAAAAGAAAAAAAATACAAATTGTAAAAAAATAATTTTAAAAAGTTGTAAAAATTATTTTAAAAAGTTGTGTAGCGCTACCCCCGCAGGAGCTGCTGATTTGTTGTTGGGATCGGCGTATTAAGTTACCTTAGTGTTGTCTAGGGGTGCAGTTGGAGAACAGAGTATTGAGCGAATGTCCAGACAGTGAATAAAGATTTTTCAATGCTTTATTTCCAGGCCAGCATGGCCAACATCAACATCAAGTGGGAAAGAAAGGTTGATGAAGCAAGAGAGAGAACTTTGCAGTATCAGGCCTGGATATGAACCAAGCAATCCTGCTCTCAGTAGTATTAATTGCAGTTCGTCGCCACTCTAGACAGAGTGGGTGAAGTGCCCCCGGACAGACTCATACCATGAGCCTGGCAGCCAAAGTGTCACTTTAGATTGCTGGGAGGAACAGGTCTCTCTCACAGACCTGGCTCTAGGGCCTCTGCCACAGGCCTATTACTTTGAATGAGATAAATGGACGAATTGAGCGAATCCTCCTAGTAGGTTTTAGCAGAGGTCACCGGATGACAGCAAAGTGTACCTGTTAGCATTCCGGTCACCAGATCCCCGATTGGTTCGTTCAAGCCCTGTCGGACAACCTGCCTCCGGGTTCTCCTCAAGCCGACCCCCCAATCGAACGGCACCCAGCCTGGGATCCTTTCAATAGAACTGGGGACCCAGTAAGTCACTGGGGCCCCTCTCAGGAACATGGAACTCCGCGTAGAATGTGACCCCGGCCTGGTAGGCCATCGCCGGGGCCCGTTGTATGCGCACACCCTTAAGGTGGGTGCTGCACCTGGAACCCGCAAAGGACCCAGAAAAATGGCGTCTGCCACAGATATACTCCTCCCCAGCATGCTCCGCGGGGGAAAACTCCTCTAATTGGCTGCTGGGGAAAAGCGGCTCTGCCAGAACCCCTCTAGCGCCACCTGTCGCCCAAGGGTGGAAACAACACCCCTGGAGCACAGACTGACCTACAGGACAGTTCAGGAATGACAGCAGCCAAAATTTAACAAATTGTGAATGGGAGCAAAATAACACTCCCATTCCCCACTAACTTTAGCGTAGTGCCCATACTGAAAGTAAGGGGGTGCTACAGTTGTAAAAAATTATTTAAAAGAATTGTAAAAAATTATTAAAAAAATACGGATTCACGCTGGTTCTCAGGCTCTAATGCCCCGTACACACCATCACTTTATGTGATGAAAAAAAACGAAGTTTTTAAAAACGTCACTTTAATTGACCGTGTGTGGGGGAAAACGTTGTTTTATGTCTTGTAAAAAACGACCAAAAAAAATTGAAGCATGCTTCAATTTTATGTGTCATTTTTCAAAACGTTGTTTTTTACTTCACAGAAATTGACCGTGTGTAGCAAAAAACTTTGTTTAAAAAGACGTTTTTACACCCGCGCATGCCCAGAAGCTAGTTATGAAGCGAGCTTCAATGGAAAAACGTGGTGGAACGTAACCTCGCTTTGCTAGAACATTGTGAGAAAAACGATGGTGTGTAGGCAACTTCGTCTTTGAAAATTGAAGTTTCAAAAAGGTCATTTTTTACTTCACAGAAAATGTCGTTTTTTTTCATCACATAAAGTGATGGTGTGTACGGGGCAATACAGTGTGAATGAGCAGTTTGTTTGTGTGGCTGAAGTAATCTGTTACTCCATGAGGATGCAGCAGCCGCAGGTCCTACTTCAATAAGTGTGCAGGTGTGGGTGAGTGGCCCCAAATACACACTGTCTGTGTTTGGAGGCCATACACCTGCATTCACAAGCCTGTCATATTAGGACTGTGGCTGTGTTCATACAGCTACTGTGACCCCATAATTTAACATAAGCTGCCTGTACACAGCTCCAGCAACATAGAAAAAAATGATTCACACAATGAGCTCCATGACCTCATTTACACACAGAACTTGTCAACTCAATACAGTTTCTCTTTTAGATTTAGCAGGAATTTTGTAAGTTATGATATGATTGTGTTTGCTAATAATGTTATTTTTTTTGGGGGGGAGGGGCTGTTTTCTAACAGCAATCCTGTGTGCACTAGAGATGTCACAATAGTGCAAAAAAATGTGTACTTTTATATGTATTTTTAAATGTGTATTTGTATTATTGTTCTGTTAGGCATATAAACCAGTTGCATGTAGCATTTTATTTGAAACAAGAAAAATTATTCAAAAATGTATTTTGGGACTTTTGTTCAAGCTCTTATTAAGAATTAACTGCAGATGATACGGCAGTGTAAAATTGTCCAGCAGCAGGACATTTTTAATGAGGGGGAAGATTAAATTATAGTCCTGGTCTGGCATTCAGCTTTCACATATGATGTTAGGTAGAGCTGTTACATTAGTGAGACATATTTGAAATCTTTTTTAGTTCTGTCACTCCATCAAAACATTTTTTCCTATATATATTATGCACTCTCTAATATCAGTGCAGCTTAAAGCGGGGGTTCACCCTTAGAGGGCACTTTTTCCCCTTAGATTCCTGCTCGTTTTCTCTAGGGGAATCGGCTATTTGTTTTAAAATATGTGCAGTACTTACCCGTTTACGAGATGCATCCTCTCCGTCGCTTCCGGGTATGGGCTGCGGGAATGGGCGTTCCTTCTTGATTGACAGTCTTCCGAGAGGCTTCCGACGGTCGCATCCATCGCGTCACGATTTTCCGAAAGAAGCCGAACGTCGGTGCACAGGCGCAGTATAGAGCCGCACCGACGTTCGGCTTCTTTCGGCTACGAGTGACGCGATGGATGCGACCGTCGGAAGCCTGTCAATTAAGAAGGAACGCCCGCTCCCGAAGACCCATACCCGGAAGCGACGGAAGAAGATGCATCTCGAAAACGGGTAAGTACTGCTCATATTTTAATACAAATAGCCGATTCCCCTAGACCGAACGAGCAGGAATCTAAGGGGAGAATTTTTTTTTTTTATAAATGGGTGAACTCCCGCTTTAAGACCACCGAAGATACCAGTCTAAAGCCTGGCACACACTACAAGTTTTTTTGGCTTAGAGCACTGATCGGGAGTTGGTCAGCTGCTGGTTTCCCAGAATGCTTGTCCGACACACACACAAATGTCAGCTGTTTTTTTATTGAACCGGCCGATGTCTCCTGACATTCTACCTGTGTGTATGGTTTCATTGCTCTCTGCCATTGGCTTACAGCGCTGATCAGGAGTTGGTCACCTGCTGGTTTTCCAGCATGCTCATCTGACAGAAGCTGTCCAGATGGCCGACTTCTATCTGACAGACCGACACACACACGGGCCGAATGTCAGTCGGTTTTAATTGAACCGGCCGATGTCTCCAGACATTTGACCTATGTGTACAGGGATTAAGGCTAGCTGTACATCAGTATAATTTTGTTAGTAACTTTTCATTTTAAGAATGTTTGTTTGACTTTCTGAATTTTTGTGGGGTCAAATTGGCCATTGGCTCACGCTACTGTCAATCCAGTGAGCCAAAGAGAAGAGAGAGGGGATGGGGGCCTGCATTTTGAAAATGCGAGCTTTGGAGTAATAGGGTCACAGAGACAGAGTTGGATTGTTTACTGCACCAAGAAGTAAGAGAAGCATCAAAGTAGCATCTCAATGGCTGAAGCTGAACCCATGAAAATCATTTACAGCTGACATTTATATATAATAGATGTGTTTTATATATTTAATGCTATACATACATAAAATTGAAATATTGCTTGATCATGGAATTTACTTTGGCTGCACTAGGTAGGAACTGTATTTTGAGTGGAGAGCTTTGGAGGGATAGAGTAAGTGAGAAAAGGGAGGGCATTTCAATGAGCAAAGCAGTGAGAGAATGATCAAGGTAGCATCTACATAAGTGGAAGTGGACCCAAGAAAAACATTTAACGCTGAATTATATATATATATATATATATATATATACATTTTTTGATATACAGCAGTGGTCCTCAAACCTGTCCTCAAGTACCCCCAACAGGCCATATTTGGGGCATTTCTCTTAGATAAAATAGCTGTCCAAAGCACTAAGCCATTGACTTTGATTTAAAGCACCTGTGCAAGATAAAGGAAAACCTGCACACATGGCCTGTTGAGGACAGGGTTGAGAACCACTGGGATACAGCACCATATAGTACCCTATAGATTAGTTACATGTTTCTGCTAAAAATATTACCTGCTGTTCCTTGGATACTGTCCTGGCTGATTTCCAGGGCTGTAATTGTTAATTGCAGCTACGGCGGTTTGGAAATGCAGGGTGGACATGCTAACCACTAAGCCAAAATAGTTAAAATACATAGAAAACATAAAAGAGTCCACTGTCTGAATACCTCAATACACTGAAAGCGTAAAGGTTCTCTGTTTCTCTATAGGAGGGCTTGTGCTTCCACCCTTAACAGGTTAACCAAGGAGCCCTTTTGATTCCACCAATGACTGTATTTTGACCAATGTGCAGGATAAAACAAACAAAGCCACTTACCAAATCTAATGACCTCGTTAGCAACAAAAGGTGAGATGGTGCTTGTTAAATAACCCCATTCAGGATGCAGGGTCTGTACTTCCCACTGGAAAGTCACTTTGTCTGTCTCAAAGGAAATATACACTCCCAACAATTTAGGAATAAAGGAAAGAATGGCAGATTCTGAAGGTCAGTTATTCTATACAAGTAAAACAATAAAACTATTCACTCTTCAATCTGTTGACAGTACAAAACTGTTTGTGCCTCCAGCCTTAACAAGAACACTAGGGAACCTTTGTGACTCCACCACCAGGGCCGCTGATAAGCCAGTACAACTTGCCCTGTTGTACCAGGCCTGGCCAGTAGGGGGGCCTGGGCAACCTGAACAGATAAGTAATTAATGTAAAGAAAAAAAAATCCTCCAGCCATGACCGATCAGTGTCAGCCAAGCACACAGCCAAGCCAAGTGCCCCCCCCCCACTGTTTACTTTTTTCCTGATGTTATGTGCAGACAAGGTGGTGGCAGGGGAGGGACTATTTTTTCTATTTCGGGCGTGGAAGAATGCCTCTTCCGCGCCCGCTCCTCATCTCCTCATGCTGGCTCAGCTGGCAAGTGCCGTCCCCCTGGCACCGCAGAGTGATTCCTCTCTCTCTGCGTGAGAGAAGTAGCATTGAGGCGACTTAGGCGAGCAGCGGCGGCAGAGGACAAAAAAGACGCAGCTGGCATTGGTGACGGCATCCCATCTGACTGGAATCGTTTGTGGACTTCTCCGGTCCAGGCAGCAGCAGGGCCAGGGAAGAAGTGACTCCTTGGGCCCAGCTAACAATTACACAGGTGTGTGCTTGCTTGGGGGGAGGGGCTGTAGGATCTACTACTACTGCAGCAGCATCTATACATTATGGCATTGGCGGCATGGGTGGCAGTGTCTGCAGGTAGCACAAGCGTTATGGCCCATAACTTATGTGCGTCCTGCAGAGACAGTGTCACTCGTGCTGCCAATGCCGTAATGTGCTGCAGAGACAGTGCCACCCATCCCTCCAATGCCATAATGTGCTGCAGACAGTGCCATCCATGCTGCCAATGCCGCAATGTGCTGCAGAGACAGTGCCACCTTTGCCGCCAATGCCGTAATGTGCTGCACACAGTGCCACCCATGCCGCAATGTGCTGCAGACAGTGCCACCCGTGCCATAATGTGCTGAAGACAGTGCCACCCATGCTGCCAATGGCATAATGTCATTGGCAGCTTGGGTGGCACTGTCTGCAGCACATTATGGCATTGGCGTCATAGGTAGCACAGTCTCTGCAGCACATTAGGGCATTGGCGGCATGGGTGGCATAACGCATGTGCTACCTGCAGACAGTGCTACCCATGCTTCCAATGCCATATTGTGCTGCAGAAAGTGCCATCCATGCCGCCAATGCCGTAATGTGCTGCAGACAGTGAGTGAGTGAGAAACTTATATAGCGCAACACATGCAAACTGAATCGCCTCTGGGCGCTTAGTATCCTTTCCCTAACTGAACATTTCCTTCAGAAAATATGGTTTTTGATTATTTTCCTGAAAGCCAGGAATGCCATTGGCAGCATGGGTGGCACTGTCTCTGCAGGCAGCACATGCGTTATGGCATTAGCTTCATGGGTGGCACTGTCTGCAGCAATTACGGCATTAGCGGCATGGGTGAGAAAAATAAATATCACTTGCACTTTGTTTCAAGGCAGGGTCTGGGGAGGGGCCAGTGGCAGGGTCAGGGGTGAGGCTTAAAGAGGGACCAGGGGCGGGACGAGGGGTGGAGCTTAAGGGGGCCCCATCAGGTAGGCTGATTTCTATCAGAGGCCCTGTCCATCACTATACAGATCAACAAAGCTCTGTACATACCATCTTGAAAAAGAAAATCGATTTTTAATGAGAAATCCAGGGGCTGCAACCTGGATGGGGTTGTTTTTAACAAGTGCTGTTTGACTCCTTTTGCTGACACGATAAATAGTGGCTTTGTTTGTGTTTATTTTGTTTTGTTTCACCTTTTTTAATCCTTTGTTACAGCTCAGTGCTGCTGATCTCCTACAGCATATTGGCAGCTAAACCCTATCTACATGTATGCACTCCAGTGACAATTGCATGCCATTTCTCAGAGTGGGTTTTCCGATGGAGACAGAAGTAGATCATGTCTGCATAGTATATTCAGCTATTTTTAGACTCCATCAGAAGCCTGTTTCATATAATGTAAGAACACAATTGGCAGACATGGACAGATTGTTATTACCCTAAAAGAGAAAGTACCTGAACAAGGAGCTTCATGGCAGGATCACCAGTAAGTATTAGAACAGATTTGGTCCAAACTTAGGTTTGTATTGAACCCAGATATCAGCTGTCAATCCTCCAAACCAATGCCCAATCAACCACAGCCAGATCTGAGGGGGTGCTGGGACTGGCTGTGCCCCCCCCAGATTTTAGTTGCACCCCCCAGGTCTCTGGCAGTGCATCCACTGATCCATGAGCCAGTCTGATGGGGGCAATTGATGTAAGTGAGTACTCTGATGTAGACAGCTGATGTAAGGAGGTACTCCGATTGGGACAATCCATGTAAGGGGGCACTGTGATGGGGTTACAGTATCTGATGTAAAGGGACACTCTGATTTGGACACCTAATGTAATGTATCACTCTGGTTGGGTAACTTATCATATGAAAAAGCACACTCTGATGGGGAGAGTTGATGTAAGGGGGCACTCTGATGGGGAGAGTTGATGTAAGGGGGCTCTCGATGGGGACACCTGACGTAAGTGAGCACTCTGATGGGGACCCTGATTGATGTAAGGGGGACTCTGGTTGGGATGCTGATGTAAGGGAGCACTATGATGGGGACCCTGATGTAAATGAGGACACTCTGATGTGTACCCACGATTTAAAGAGGGACTCTTAGAGGGACACCTACTGTAAGGGGGCACAGGTTCTGTATAATCACACTTATCTAATTATAGCCTGATACAAACTAGTGTTTCCCAAGTCATGAAACTATGCCCCCAGACCAGTTCTAGACCAGGATAGATCTGGCCCTGGGCTAAGGCATTCCCACATATAACAAAGGGGCAGGATATTGTAATATCATTGACCTAATATGGCCACATGTCCATATTTCTTCAATGACAGTGTCCACATTTGGTTATTTGGCTTTATTAGCTCAATGATGTCATGAACGGCCACATCCCTTTTTATGAGATGGGAATAGACTGAATAGGGCTGCCTAGGTGCTGATTGCTTGAGAGCAATCAGGAGGAGTTTGGACACTTGCTTACGGTTGCTTACGGTTTAGTCCAAACTTGCTTACGGTTTAGTCCAAACCTAAGTTCTTCCTTAAACTCATCCCTAATCACCAAGCAATATTTTAATGAAAGCGGCAAACAAAAAAAATTAAAAAAATATTGAAAAGTTATTTTTGAAATTATAACAACATGGTAAAGCTAATATGAAACTTTGGTGTATGGGTTTGCATATAATTTCATTTTATAAAATCATTTAACTAAAACTGCAAAGCTGTGTTGCAAGCTTGTTGGCCATTTGACTTGTTTGTATCCTCGTTTGAACCCACGTAAGCAAGCCCACCAGAAAGCTGTCACTGTACTGGACCAATCATCAGCTGCTGAGGCATTCTCCGACCCACAGCCACATGTATACACGCCTCTTGTATACAAAGATCAAAAAGGTGGGAGGTTTGTGAAACAATTCTGTTGTGACTTAGCCAACATCCTAAACTAATATAGAGAACACAAGTTTTTCCTCAAGGGCAGGACTTTATAGGCCACCAAATTCTGTTTGTCCTTGATAGGATCCATCTGTTCGCCATGGATGGATTGTCTGATTAAGTGAATGCTGTATGTTTATAAATTGTTTTTCGTAATGTAAAAAAATTGTCTGCCAAAGGGGGTCAACAGAGCTAGACAATTGATCAAGAGTCAATATCATAAAGTGCATCAAACACTTATGCCTCGTACACACGACCGGTTTTCTCGGCAGGAAAAAAAACAAAGTTTTTCCCGATGGGATTCCTCCCCATGCCTGCCTTGCATACACACGTTCAGGCCAAATACCGCCCGTCCAAAGCGCGGTGACGTACACCACGTACGACGGGACTATAAAGGGAAATTTTTATTCAAACTGCGTCACCCTTTGGGCTGCTTTTGCTGATCCTCGTGTTAGTAAAAATTTGGTGAGAGATGATTCACGTTTTTCAGCCTTGTGCTTTTCAGTCCGTTACAGCGTGACGAATGTGCTATCTCCATTACGAAACACTAGTTTTACCAGAACAAGCGCTCCGTCTCATACTTGATTCTGAGCATGCACATTTTTTTTTGCCCCTCGGAAAAGCATACACACAACCAGTTTTCCAGACGGGAAAAAGTCTGCCAGCAATCTCGAAGGGAAAAAAGAAAGCTAGTTCTCCTTTTTTTCCCGGAAGTTTTCTCGTCGGGAAAACTGCGATGGAGCATACACATGGCCTGTTTTCCCAGTCAAAAGCTCTCATGGCAGTTTTCCCGACAGGAAAACCAGTCGTGTACTAGGCATTAGCCTAGGTTCACACTGCTGCGGGTTAGAAATTGTGCGAGTTCAGCTGAACTCGCACAATTTCAACCTGGCAATGCAGTCCAACTTCAGATGTCTATACAAATTGCCCCCCCTGAAGTCACCAAAAGTAGTACAGAAACTACTTTTGGGAATCGGTGCTGCTCCACAAAGTCAGCAACGCACGAATTAAGACAATACCATTGTCAGCAATAGCCGCCAATTTGGCATGCGATTTGGAATGTCAATTCACATGCGAAATCCAACCAAAGTGAACCTAGGCTTAGGCCTCGTACAGACGAGAGGATATCCGCTGGAAACGGTCCGCCGGACCGTTTCCAGCGGATGAATCCTCTGGCGGATTTGGATCTGATGGCTGTACACACCATCAGATCGAAATCCCCGTGGAATACATCCGCGGTGACGTGGCCGCGCCGTCGCCGCGACGATGACGCGGCGACGTGCGCGACCCTGGAAGGTAAATACTTCCACGCATGCGTCGAATCATTACGACGCATGCGAGGGATGGGAGCGGACGGACTTATCCGGTGAGTCTGTACAGACGATCGGATCAGTCCGCTTGACTGGATTCCAGCGGATAGATTTCTTAGCATGCTAAGAAATTTTTATCCCCTGGGAATCCGTCGGCTGGATTTTTATCTGCTGGGAAATGTCCGCTAGGCCGTACACACGACCGGATCTATCTGCTGGAACTGATCCGCGGATTAATCCCAGCGGATAGATCTGGTCGTGTGTACGATTCACATCTATACATTTTGCCTTTGAGCATTTCTGCAGTGCTTTGTGCTGCAATTTTACTGCAGTTTTAAAAATACAAAATCGCTGTAAAAATGTGGTAAAATCGCACTTCATGCTTTTCTGCAGATTCAGCATTGAAATATATTGAATCAAAAAAAGCACTGGTTTGCTTTTAAAAAAGCCCCTGACCCTTTCCAAAAATACAGAGGCACACAAATACACTGATATGAACATGTTTCATAGGAACCCATGTTAAAAAAATTACCTGCATTTCTGCAAAATGCATAAAAAAACACATTACTGTGAATCAAGCCTAACAGCCCAGTGTTTGTCATGACTCTATAGTACAAAGCATTAAAACAGAAAAGGTGTGCATGAAAATCCCCAAAAGTTTGTGTGCAGGAACATCAAGCCATAAAGTGTCAGCAACACTCACCAAATTACCAAGAAGATAGAACGTCCCTCGCATGCATCAGCAGTGGGACTAAGGCGCAACACTCCCCTATATACGGCTCCTGCCCAGCGACACTCATGTCGCCACTAATGGCGGGTGACGTTACCAGGCCCGCCTCTGCAATTGACATGCACTGCTAAATGGCCACGCATAGGGAAGGACAGTGAATTCGCTACAAAGTGGCTCGAGGGGACACATTCCCTTCCCTATGTATTTTTTTCTGGAAAAGACACACTTTTTAGAATTTTTAGGCCAAAGATCACAATACATAATCCAGTTTTTGGTAAAATATAAAGGATGATGTTACGTCAAGTAAATAAATAAAATTGTGCACGCCCGTACAATGCCAACAAATCATGTACATTTTACTATATATAGGTGATGCTTTAAAGCCTTTATAGTTTACCACTTTTAGATTTACACAAAATTACTAGCAATACTGCCCATTATCTGACATTCACAGTGATACTTCACATGTGTGAGACAATAACTGTTTGCCTTTGCACATATGCGGGGGGGGGGGGGGCAGGGGTCGCTTTTATTGCTGTCACAAAGAATGTAAATTTCCCTCGTGATAGCAATAAATAGGATAGGCATGTAACAGGTACTTTTTATGGAGTGATCTTGGGGTCTATAAGACCCTAAATCCCTCCTGTGCCCTTAAAAACATTCGATCACACCAAGATGAGTGTTTTTAAAGGCTTTTGATTTTTGAAAATGGCGCCGTTGACATCCGGGTAAATGTGATGTCAGGACATTGCTTCCGGGTTACCATAGCTGAGAGCCAAACAAAGCCAGCTGATTGCTTGGATCTCCCAATGTGACGGAAGGGCATGAGAAATCCACGGAATGTGCCAGAAGAGGGAGGTCGTCCTTTCCCACTGCTTTTAAAGCAATCCAGTGGCTATAGTTACCCATTAGAATTGCTTTTACAATGAGTTGAAGTTGATTGAGTTGATCAATGGCTCTAATAAAACGCTTCTGGGAAGATGCCTGCAGTAGTAGGCATTATCCTGGTATAACCATTTGAAGTCTAGTGTCGTCGTAAAAACCTATTGCAGGACAATTTTATGGTGCAGTTTATTGAGGCCCCAACTAGGAATGATGCCCTGTTGGACCTGATAATCTCAAACCATGCAGAGCTTATTACTAATGTTCAGATAAAGGAACACCTGGGTAGCAGTGATCATAACATGATTTCATTTAATGTTAACTATAAGCAAGAAATACATGCAGGAAATATTAAAACACTAAATTTTAAGAGAGCAAATTTTCCAAGGATGAGGGCTGCTCTCCAGGACTTGGACTGGGAGGGACTATTGACACAGATGAACACAGAACAGAAATGGGAATTCTTCAAAAAGACTGTGTGGAACCTCACTGCAAAGTATGTTCCCATGGGCAATAAGTTTAAAAGGCTAAAAATAAAACCTATGTGGCTCACGGTCAAAGTTAAAAAAGCTATAAACAATAAGAAAGTAGCTTTTAAAAAATATAAAAATGAAGGAACACTAGTGTTGTTTAAATGTTACAAAGAATATAACAGGATATGCAAAAAGGAAATCAAGAATGCAAAAATTCAAAACGAACGACAGATTGCAAAAGATAGTAGGACAAACCCCAAAAAATTCTTTAAATATATTAATAGTAAAAAGGTGAAGTCTGAGCATGTAGGCCCCTTACAAAATAATCTAGAGTGGGTGACTGGGGACAAAGAGAAGGCAAATTTATTAAATGTTTTCTGTGTATACAATGGAGCATGGGGGAGCTCATGTCCAAAATGGGGGTGGGAGTGACACAGCCTCAAATCCACAATGGCTCAAAAGTGATATGGTCCAGAAATATTTAGACAGAATAAAGGTGGATAAAGCACCTGGACCTGATGGCATCCATCCACGGATCCTAGGTGAGTTGAGCTCTGTCATTTCAAAGCCACTGTATCTAATAGTTAGAGACACATTCATGACAGGAATATTACCACTGGATTGGCGTAGAGCCAATGTGGTGCCTATATTTAAAAAGGGAACAAAGTCTTTACCAAGTAACTATAGACCTGTTAGTTTAACTTCTATAGTTGGGAAGATACTGGAACGTTTAATAAAAGACCACATGGATGAGTTCTTGCTGGAAAAAAACTATTTAAGCAGCAGACAGCATGGATTCATGAAAGACAGAAGTTGTCAGACAAACCTGATTTCCTTTTATGAAGAGGTAAGTAAAACCCTGGACAGAGGCGTGGCTGTGGACATGATATATTTGGATTTTGCAAAAGCGTTTGATACAGTTCCGCACACACGGCTCATGTGTAAGGTAAGGTCTACAGGATTGGATATATCAGTTTGTAAATGGATAGAAAACTGTCTGAAAGACAGAATTCAGAGAGTCGTGGTTAATGATTCTTACTCTGAATGGTCCAAGGTTATCAGTGGTGTACCCCAAGGTTCAGTGCTGGGACCCTTACTTTTCAATATATTTATAAATGATATTGGGTCTGAGATCAAAAGTAACATTTCTGTCTTTGCAGATGACACCAAGCTATGCAGTGGAATAACGTCCTTGCAGGATGTCTCCAATTTACAAGCCAACCTCAATGCTCTGTCTAATTGGGCGACTAAGTGGCAGGTGAGGTTTAATGTAGATAAATGTAAAGTTATGCACTTGGGGGCTAAGAATATGCATGCATCATATATACTAGGGGGAGTACAACTGGGGGGATCTGTAGTGGAGAAGAATCTGGGGGTTTTAGTTGATCATAAGCTCAATAATGGCATGCAATGCCAAGCTGCGGTTTCCAAAGCGAGCAAAGTCCTTTCTTGTATTAAGAGAGGTATGGACTCCAGAGACAGAGATATAATTTTGCCCCTGTACAAATCATTAGTAAGACCTCATCTGGAATATTCAGTTCAGTTTTGGGCACCAGTTCTCAAAAAGGACATCGGAGAACTGGAGAAAGTGCAGAGAGGGGCAACCAAACTGATAAGAGGCATGGAGGAGCTCAGCTATGAGGAAAGATTAGAAGAACTAAATGTATTCACTCTTGAGAAGAGGAGAATAAGGGGGGATATGATCAACATGTACAAATATATAAGAGGTCCATACAGTGAACTTGGTGTTGAATTATTCACTTTACGGTCAACACTGAGGACAAGGGGGCACTAGAGGAAAAGAGATTTCACCTCCAAATACGGAAAGGTTTTTTCACAGTAAGAGCTGTGAAAATGTGGAACAGACTCCCTCCAGAGGTGGTTCTGGCCAGCTCAGTAGATTGCTTTAAGAAGGGCCTGGATTCTTTCCTAAATGTACAGAATATAACTGAGTACTAAGATTTGTAGGTAAAGTTGATCCAGGGTAAATCCGATTGCCTCTCGGGGGATCAGGAAGGAATTTTTTCCCCTGCTGTAGCAAATTGGATCATGCTCTGCTGTTGTTTTTTGCCTTCCTCTGGATCAACTGTGGGTATGGAGTTGGGTGTATAGGATTTTACTGTTTTTTATTTTGTTTTTTTTATTTTTTGTGGTTGAACTGGATGGACTTGTGTCTTTTTTCAACCTGACTAACTATGTAACTATGTAACTATGTATGGGTATGCCACTGGTCAGCAAGTGGTTAATGATGGTAAAGAATGTCTAGATTTTCCTGTACAGTATATGTTTGATAAATCAGCTTTATTCAGCCTAATTTCCAAGCATCCATTAAACAGGTTATTTTGTATTGACACTGTTGTAGAAAGATCATAGCAAGTAAGGTTTTCTTAGCAGTTGAAGTCTTCTGTTTAAGTAATGCAGAATGGTATTAAACAATTATTAAGTAAGGTATTTAAAGCACCTGATCTCTGGTAGTTGTTTACATGCTTCTGTTTGTTAAATGGCAAAGTTTATTGATTTGGCAAACCCAGTACCACAGTGTATATTTCCATTCTGTCTTTGTTCATACTTGTGGTTCAGCAGTTTTAAATGTCAACAGCAAACTGTTATTGATCTACAATTAAAAGTGAAGAGAAAATTAGCATAGTAAAAGTTTATAGTCATTAGCACAAGTACAGCCAGGCAATTATTTACCATGTTCTAGCATTTATTGTCCATTCAGGTATTGACATGCACTATGATACTGAGTAGAACATTTTAATTATTTGAAAGAAGAGATTAAATAACATTGTGGTTAAGCAGAGTTACTACCGCTTTAAAATATTCTTAATCGTTCTGCTGCCTTAATTTTCTTATTTTCTGAGAACTTTTTTTATGGTCACCTAATGGAATATATAAATTAACTGACTAATCATTGACATGCAGTAGAAAGAAGCTAATTTGTATATTTATTTTTTTCTCAGTACTGTTTTACAGGCACATAAAATTGTGCTGACAAACAAGTACATTGTAACACGTTGAAAAACAAGTTTGCTTCATTTAAAGACCAAAATACATTTGTAAGAAAGCATTACTTGGCTGCAAAACTTTTGAGAATAAATTGTAAAACTACCCTTGGTAAGTATGCAGCTAAAATATACAGGTATGTCTGAGAAACAATAGCTAGCTATTAAAGGGCTATAAGGCAGGACGAATTTGACTCCTTTAAAAGAGAGGTATGGCCAACGCTCTTTTGCCATACTTCTCATGTGGGTCACAAAAGTGCACTTACTTGATAAAGCCCACTGTTGGCTGAAATCATAGAGCAGCTCCAAACTCTGAATGTATCCTGACAATAATGTCAAGAATCACCCAGATGCCCTTCAGGAGACTGAGACACTCACTGCTCTCTGCTCAGAGCAGATCCGAGATCTGAGTGATCAGTGGTAGAGTTGAGCGGACACCTGGACGTTCGGGTTCGGACCCGAACCCGGACTTTGAAAAAAAAGTTTGGGTTCGGAACCGAACCCGAACCCGGACTTTGACCCGAACCCGAACCCCATTGAAGTCAATGGGGACCCGGACTTTTGACTACAAAAATGTCTCTAAAAAACTAAGGGAAAGGGCTGGAGGGCTGCAAATGGCAGCAAAATGTCGGGAAGAGCATGGCAAGTACTCTGGAAATAAATGTGGATAGGGAAATAACTTAAAATAACATAAAAAAAATAAAAATAAAAAATATAATGATTTTGACCTTGGAGGACGAGGTCCATACAGTTTTGTTCAAAATTATTCAACCCCCCAATGCTGTAAAGGGTTTTAGGGAATTTAGTGTACATTTGTAATTGTATTCAGAATGAAATCCTACAAGGACTTCATAAAGAACCATATGCAACTAATATGATATCAATTGGTTTTGTAATACAGTAGTAAGTGCAAAATTCAAGGCAATGGGCACTGTTGAAACGCTACCTGGTCGTGGCAGAAAGAAGATGCTGACTTCGACTGCTGTGCGCTACCTGAAGCGTAGAGTGGAGAAAAGTCCCTGTGTGACTGCTGAGGAACTGAGAAAATATTTGTCAGATGTGGGTACTGACGTTTCTGCTCAGACAATACGGCGCACACTGCGTAATGAAGGCCTCCATGCCAGAACTCCCAGGCGCACCTCCTTGCTGTCTCCAAAGAATAAGAGTCGACTGCAGTATGCCGAAAGTCATGTGGGCAAACCACACACGTTTTGGGATTGTGTTGTGTGGACTTATGAAACAAAATTTCAACTGTTTGGGCCCATGGATCAACGCTATGTTTGGAGGAGGAAGAACAAGGCCTATGATGAAAAGAACACCTTGCCTACTGTGAAGCATGGCGGGGGGTCAATCATGCTTTGGTGCTGTTTTGCTTCTGCAGGTACAGGGAAGCTTCAGCGTGTGCAAGGTACCATGAATTCTCTTCAGTACCAAGGAGATATTGGATGACAATGTGATGCAGTCCGTCACAAACCTGAGGCTTGGGAGACGTTGGACCTTTCAACAGGACAATGATCCCAAGCATACCTCCAACTCCACTAGAGCATGGTTGCAGATTAAAGGCTGGAACATTTTGGAGTGGCCATCGCAGTCACCAGACTTAAATCCGATTGAGAACCTCTGGTGGGACTTAAAGAAAGCAGTTGCAGTGCGCAAGCCTAAGAATGTGACTGAAGGTGGAAGCAGTGGTGGAGGAGAAGGGGGAGGAGGAGGTAGCCAACACGGTTTTTAATTGATTTATTTTTTAAATTAGGGTAAACCCCAAAATAGTGAGACAGATCTAGGGTTGCTACCTCATCCCTTTAAACCTGAACACAGAGTTACACAGGTTCTGGGGCTAATTTAATGTCGATAGACTCGATAAGGCACCAAGTGAGTTTAATTAACAGCACCTTAATCAGCCAGAGAACCTGTGTAATTAATATGTTTTTGATTTGAAAGGGATGAGATGGCAACCCTAGAAAGCTCAGAAAAAAACAATGGCTGGGTAAGGCCGGCCCGGTGTCTATTCTGCACAAGGTACGGACAACTCCTCTGGGATCCATGCCTGGTTAATTTTAATGAACGTGTCAGGGCACTGCCCTTTACGGTCACATTTCCCCAGTTGGCTCTGGGTGGAATTGAACCTGGGACCTGTCCATTGTGAGTCCAGCTCTTTGCCTCTGAGCCACTGCTCAAGTATTACTTTGCTTGCTGTCCCTTGGAGCCTGGTTCTGAACCCATGTTACTTTGGACCAATCAGTGGCCAGTGCGGCCTATTTAAGCCAGCCCCTTCCCCTTTGCTAATGGCTGGTTCGTTGTCAGCTTTACCCTGTGAGAGAACCTTGGAAACCTGTATACCCAGACCTGCTTGACCCGGATTGGACCTTGACGATTCTCTGCCATCTCCTACACTTGACCCCTGCCTGCTTATCGGATTTGCTGTTGTCTCCTGCCCCTTGACCTTGGCTTGCTCTCACGGACTTCCTCTGATCTCTCCAACTCCTGACCCACGGCCTGTGACCCGGATTCGCCTTTGTTTCCTGTTGGTCCCTTCTGGACTTACCTGCCTGTTCCTGCCTGATCAACGACTGTCTCCAGTCCTCTGCACCTGCCCTGTTTTCGTCAGCTGCACCAAGTCTGCCTACCAGTTCCCGGCACAGGTGCCTCCTTGTGCCGTCCCTCCTCTGTTCTAACTCCAGGGAGTGGTCTGCACAGGGTCGCAAAGGTGAGCCGCCCTCAGCATCTCGGCCTCGGTAAGTAACGTTCCTGACAGAACGTGAGCTTGTCCACATTGGATCTGGACAGGCGGCTGCGCTTGTCTGTGATAACGCCCCCTGCCGTGCTAAATACACGTTCAGACAATACACTGGCCGCAGTGCAGGCCAGCACCTCCAAGGCGTAAAGGGCAAGCTCAGGCCATGTGCCCAATTTGGAGACCCAGAAGTTTAAGGGGGCATAGCCGTCATTTAGTACGTGTAGGGGTGTGCTCACATACTGCTCCACCATGTTTCTGAAATGCTGCCTCCTGCTAAAACGTTCCATATCAGCTGGTGGTGCTGTTTGTTGTGGCGTGCTGACAAAGCTTTTCCACATTTCGGCCATGCTAACCCTGCCTTCTGAGGTGCTGGCGGTGCCCCTGCTGCGTTGGCGACCTCGTCCTCCTCCTCTGCCTTCTGCTTCCACTGTGGCCCTGCTGCCAGGTGGGAATTGCACCAGCAGCGTGTCTAACAGCATGCACTTGTACTCGCGCATCTTGCGTTCATGCTCCAGTGAGGGGATTAAGGATGGTACATTGTCCTTGTAACGGGGATCCAGCAGCGTGGCCACCCAGTAATCAGCACCTGTCATAATGTGCGAAACACGCCGGTCGTTGCGGAGACACTGCAGCATGTAATTGCTCATGTGCGCCAGGCTGCCCAGAGGCAACGAAAAGCTGTCCTCTGTGGGAGGTGTATCATCTGTGTCCTCTGTATCCCCCCAGCCACGCACCAGTAATGGCCATGAGCTGGTCTGGATGCCATCCTGCTGTGAACATGGTTCCTCCTCCTCCTCCATGTCTTCCTCCTCCTCATCCTCCACCGCGTCATCCTCCAGAACTGTGCCCTTGCTAGACAATTGTGTACCTGGCCTTTGTTGGTGCACGAACCCACCCTCGGAGCCACTTGTGAATGACTGCCCTGAAAGTCTTGCAAATGATCCCGATTCCTCCTCCTCCTCTTCCTCCTGTGCCACATCCTCTTCCATCATCGCCCGTAGCGTTTTTTCAAGGAGGCATATAAGTGGGATAGTCACGCTGAGAGTGGCGTCATTAGCACTGGCCATGTTGGTGGAGTACTCAAAACAGCGCAACAAGGCACACAGGTCTCGCATGGAGGCCCAGTTATTGGTGGTAAAGTGGTTCTGTTCCGCAGAGTGACTCACGCGTGCGTGCTGCAGCTGGAACTCCACTATTGCCTGCTGCTGCTCGCACAGTCTGGCCAGCATGTGCAAGGTGGAGTTACACCTTGTTGGCACCCCACAAATGAGTCGGTGAGCGGGAAGGCCGAAGTTACCCTGCAGCGCTGCCAGGCGAGCAGCAGCAGGGTGAGAACGCCGAAAGTGCGCACAGACGGCCCGCACTTTCTGCAGCAGCTGTGGCATATTGGGGTAAGTTCTCAGGAAACTCTGCACCACCAAATTCAGCACATGCGCCAGGCAAGGAATGTGCGTCAAACCGGCTAGGCCCAGAGCTGCTACGAGATTTCGCCCGTTATCGCACACCACCAGGCCCGGCTTGAGGCTCACTGACGCCAACCACTCATTGGTCTGTTGTTCCATGTCCCTCCACAACTCCTGCGCGGTGTGTGGTTTTTCCCCCAAACAGGAAAGTTTTAAAACTGCCTGCTGGCGTTTACCCATGGCTGTGCTGAAGTTGATGGTGAGTTTGTTACGCTGACTGGATGAGGAGGAGGTAGAGGATGAGGAAGCGGAGTAGAAGGAGTTAGGAACAGGAGGCAAACTGAAGCGCCCTGCAATCCTCGGTGGTGGAAGGACATGCGCCAAACTGCTATCCGCCTCAGGCCCAGCCGCCACTGCATTTACCCAGTGCGCTGTTAGGGAGATATAACGTCCCTGACCGTGCTTACTGGTCCACGTATCCGTAGTTAGGTGGACCTTAGCACAGATGGCGTTGCGCAGTGCACACCTGATTTTGTCCCCCACTTGGTTGTGCAGGGAAGGGATGGCTCGTCTGAAAAAGTAGTGGCGGCTGGGCACGACGTACTGTGGGACAGCCAATGCCACCAGGCTTTTAAAACTCTGCGTCTCCACCAGACGGAATGACAGCATTTCAAAGGCCAGTAATTTTGAAATGCTGGCATTCAGGGCCAGGGATCGCGGGTGGGTAGAGGGGTACTTCCTCTTACGCTCCAGTGTTTGGGAGATGGAGAGCTGAATGCTTCCATGGGACATTGTGGAGATGTTTGGTGACCCAGGTGGTAGTGTTGCTTGCCGGTCCTCTAATTGAGGGGTGGCAGGTGGCACTGTCACTACGGAGGTGGATGAAGAGGCACAGAGGCCCGAGACTGATGCAGAAGAGGAAGCAGGAGGAGCCAGAGACCTGTCTTGGTTTTTGCGGTGTCTACTCCACTGCAGCTCGTGCTTTGCACTTAGATGCCTGGTCATGCAGGTTGTGCTCAGGTTGAGAACGTTTATGCCTCGCTTCAGGCTCTGATTGCACAACGTGCAAACCACGCGTGTCTTGTCATCAGCACATTGTGTGAAGAACTGCCACGCTAGGGAACTCCTTGGACCTGGCTTTGGTGTGCTCGGTCCCTTGCTGCGTTGGGCAGTAGCAGGCGTACTGTCTAGGGGACGGATGCTCTGCTTTGGCACCCTGCTCCCTCTTCTGCTGTGCTGGTGGATCTGTGCGACCACCGCCTCTTCCTCCGAACTACATGGATCACCTGCATGACGTTGATTCCATGTTGGGTCGAGGACCTCATCGTCCTCCACATCATCTTCCACCCAGTCTTCACCACTGCCCTCCTTGTCAGTCTGCACAATTGCAAAAGCACCAGCAGTTGGCAACTGTGTTTCATCATCATCATGCAAGACGTGCTGTGATGGTCCCCCCATGAACTCATCCTGAAATATAAGTGGTTGGGCATCAGTGCACTCAATCTCTTCCCCTTCTGGGGCTGGGCTAGGTGGATGGCCCTGGGAACACATGCTAACAGACTCATAAAAAAGAAGAAGAGACTGCTGCATGCTTTGGGGCTCAGACTACTTGGCTGATTTGCAAGGGGGTGAGGTGAAAGACTGATGGTGGACATCGGCTGCAGGCGCCAACTCTGAGCTTTCAGCACAAGACTGGTTGGAAAACAATGTGAAGGAACTGGAGGCACTGTCAGCAACCCAATATACTACTGCCTGTTCTGCTCCTGGCCTCAACATTCGTAGAGCTGGATTAGGCCCTACCAAATACCGCTGCAGGCTCTGTCGGCTACTCGCACCTGAGAAAGGTGTTTCACTTGTGCTTGTAGCTGGCACAGATCGACTATGTCCTCTCCCTGTAACAGGAGCTCCACCAGCAGCACCACGACCGCGGCCACGTGTGAAGATCCTGTCTTATATATTTATCTTGTGATTAACTGGATCTCAACTACGGAGGTTTCTCAGTGTAAACCAAAAGTCACTCTATAGTATGGTTAAGAGTTAATGGTTTATATCATCACAACCTCAGATAGAGTACCAGCACAATCAAGAAAGCTTATTAACTCATAAGCTTTTATAATGCAGTAACGGTTAAAGTCACAGTATATGAATAAGTAGGTATATAAGGTTTTTGGTAGCAGTATTACTTAATGTTCCTTACTGAAAGCAGTGCAGATAGAGCCAACACATATACATATATATATCACAAGCTGAGACCATGCACAAGTATATTCAGGCAGGACTTAGATATTGAGATATGCAATTGATAGACAAGCACAGTTCAGCATAGGCTGGAGATCTTAACAACTTGTGTAGAGATACTTGCGGTACTGCTGGTAGAAAGCAGAGATGGCTACATTCAGGACTGCAGAGTGCTGGTACAGATGGGGAGCCTGAGAAGCTGATGGCTGAAGGGTGAGCTGATCCCAGTCCTGGATGGACAGACTGTGGGCAGAGGGCTGCAAGGAGCGCTGATCCTGGTGCTGGAAGGATGAAGAGAGTGTCTCCTTGATAGCAGGTCCACAGGGCTTTGAGGAGCGGGTCCTGGGTGACGGCAGGGGTCCAACAAAATAGCGGAACACCCTGCCGTCATTGCTGCACGTTTAAATAGCCCGCACAGCGCGGGAAACGAGGAAACTTGCTGGGGGCGCGCTTCCGCGTTCCAGCGTGGAACGCAAGCTGCGGCGCACAGGAAGTGACGCGGCAGAGTCAGGGAGACGAGCGCAGCTAACTGTATTAGGTAAGGCTGCGCTCGTCCTGCTCAATATAACGCCAGTAGCGTTACACCACGTCCCTTATTTGACGTTTTCCTCATATTTCTCAAATTTAGGGTCTTGCCCTAATTTTGAGAAATTTTAAATACAAAAAAGTGTAAGCTGGTGAAATAGGCAGAGATTCACCTATATATTTCTCCACCTATAGCAATAAGCAGGAAGCCAGCACTAAACAATGTACTGCACAGACAGTATATCACAGGGGAAAGGTGGAGTGCTGTGAAATGGGCAGGGATTCACCTATATATTTCTCAAATTTAGGGTCTTGCCCTAATTTTGAGAAATTTTAAATACAAAAAAGTGTAAGCTGGTGAAATAGGCAGAGATTCACCTATATATTTCTCCACCTATAGCAATAAGAAGGAAGCCAGCACTAAACAATGTACTGCACAGACAGTATATCACAGGGAAAAGGTGGAGTGCTGGTGAAATAGGCAGAGATTCACCTATATATTTCTCAAATTTAGGGTCTTGCCCTAATTTTGAAAAATTTTAAATACAAAAAAGTGTAAGCTGGTGAAATAGGCAGAGATTCACATATATATTTCTCCACCTATAGCAAGAAGCAGGAAGCCAGCACTAAACAATGTACTGCACAGACAGTATATCACAGGGGAAAGGTGGAGTGCTGTGAAATGGGCAGAGATTCACCTATATATTTCTCAAATGTAGGGTCTTGCCCTAATTTTGAGAAATTTTAAATACAAAAAAGTGTAAGCTGGTGAAATAGGCAGAGATTCACCTATATATTTCTCCACCTATAGCAATAAGCAGGAAGCCAGCACTAAACAATGTACTGCACAGACAGTATATCACAGGGAAAAGGTGGAGTGCTGGTGAAATGGGCAGAGATTCACCTATATATTTCTCAAATTTAGGGTCTTGCCCTAATTTTGAAAAATGTTAAATACAAAAAAGTGTAAGCTGGTGAAATAGGCAGAGATTCACATATATATTTCTCCACCTATAGCAAGAAGCAGGAAGCCAGCACTAAACAATGTACTGCACAGACAGTATATCACAGGGGAAAGGTGGAGTGCTGTGAAATGGGCAGAGATTCACCTATATATTTCTCAAATGTAGGGTCTTGCCCTAATTTTGAGAAATTTTAAATACAAAAAAGTGTAAGCTGGTGAAATAGGCAGAGATTCACATATATATTTCTCCACCTATAGCAATAAGCAGGAAGCCAGCACTAAACAATGTACTGCACAGACAGTATATCACAGGGAAAAGGTGGAGTGCTGGTGAAATAGGCAGAGATTCACCTATATTTCTCCACCTATAGCAAGAAGCAGGAACCCAGCCCTAATCAATGTACTGCACAGACAGTATATCACAGGGGACAGGTGCAGTGCTGTTGAAATATACAGAGTCACCTATAGATTGCTGACTGCCCCTATAGGAAAAATATTTCAGGAACCTGTCCCTGACTATGTACTTGACAGAAACACAGTATATCACAGGTGCACAGGTGGTGTGGCAGGTGTAGTGCTGTTGAAATACTCAGTCACCTATAGAGTGCTGACTGCCCCTATAGAAAAAATATTTCAGGAACCTGTCCCTGACTATGTACTTGACAGAAACACAGTATATCACAGGTGCACAGGTGGTGTGGCAGGTGTAGTGCTGTTGAAATACTCAGTCACCTATAGAGTGCTGACTGCCCCTATAGAAAAAATATTTCAGGAACCTGTCCCTGACTATGTACTTGACAGAAACACAGTATATCACATGTGCACAGGTGGTGTGGCAGGTGTAGTGCTGTTGAAATACTCAGTCACCTATAGAGTGCTGACTGCCCCTATAGAAAAAATATTTCAGGAACCTGTCCCTGACTATGTACTTGACAGAAACACAGTATATCACATGTGCACAGGTGGTGTGGCAGGTGTAGTGCTGTTGAAATACTCAGTCACCTATAGAGTGCTGACTGCCCCTATAGAAAAAATATTTCAGGAACCTGTCCCTGACTATGTACTTGACAGAAACACAGTATATCACAGGTGCACAGGTGGTGTGGCAGGTGTAGTGCTGTTGAAATACTCAGTCACCTATAGAGTGCTGACTGCCACCATAGAAAAAATATTTCAGCAAAATCTCCCTGACTATGTACTTGACAGAAGCACAGTATATCACAGGTGCACAGGTGGTGTGGCAGGTGTACTGCTGTTGAAATACTCAGTCACCTATAGAGTGCTGACTGCCACCATAGAAAAAATATTTCAGCAAACTCTCCCTGACTATGTACTTGACAGAAACACAGTATATCACAGGTGCACAGGTGGTGTGGCAGGTGTACTGCTGTTGAAATATTCAGAGTCACCTATAGATTGCAAACAGCCCCTATAGTTGAACAAAATTTCTAAACTATATGAAGCACAGCAGATGTCACAGGAATATAGAGTGCTTGTTGATATTTCTGGAGCAACATACACCTAAAACTGTCCCTATGATTCAGCAACCTTTCCCTCACATAAGTGAAGCAGTGACAACGAGCCAGATGCCATAAGATGATGCAGATATCAAAGAAATAAAGTGTGCTTCTTGATATTTCTGGAGCAGTATAACAGCATAGACCTAACACTTTCCCTCAGCAGATTCAGCAACCACGATAGGATTTATCCGCGGATACGGTCCGCCGGACCGTATCCGCGGATAAATCCTCTGCGGATTTTAATTCGGTTGGAGTGTACACACCATCGGATTGAAATCCGCGCCGAATTCCCATCGCGGTGACGTGTCGCGCCGGCGCCGCGATGATGACGCGGCGACGTGCGCGACGCTGTCATATAAGGATATCCACGCATGCGTCAAATCATTACGACGCATGCGAGGGATGGGTTTGGACGGATCGATCCGGTGAGTCTGTACAGACCACCGGATCGATCCGCTGGTTCCGATTCAAGCGGATAGATTTGTAGACATGTCTACAATTTTTTTTCTGCTGGAATTCGGAAATATCTGCGGATAAATATCCGCTGGAACGTACACACCAGGGGATCTATCCGCTGAAACCGATCCGCTGAGATTTTTCAGCGGATGGATCCTCTCGTGTGTATGGGGCCTAAGACTTTCCCTATGCAGCAGATTCCAGCAGCCTTTCCCTATCTAGAGTGAAAAAGAGTGACGATCTGTGCTGTGTGCCTCTATCTAATATAGAGGCACGTCACATGATGGGTCACATGCTGCACTGGCCAATCACAGCCATGCCATAAGTAGGCATGGCTGTGATCAGTTCCCAGTCACAGTAGTAACACGAATGGCGATTGGCTGCCGTGCAGCGTGCCAAAACATACCCGAACTCCGAACCCGAACCCAGACTTTTTCCAACTATTCTGGTTCGGGTCCGGGTTCGGGAAAAACCCAAAGTCCGTACCGAACCCGAACTTTACAGTTCGGGTTCGCTCAACCCTAATCATTGGTCATAGTGTATGATCCAGTGGCATATCATCCATGGGTGCAGGGTGACCACTGCACACAGGCCCTCGAGGGGGACCCACTGTGCTGACAGACACTGCACCTGTCATTGGTGTAGCAGCTGCCCCTGTGACTGAGTGGGTGGCGGGGTCATCCGAGAGGCCGGTATGTGATGGGAAGACCACTCCCCTTTACAGCCCCTAACCAATGGGTTAGGTGCTGAGGGGAATGGTTGGAAGCTCTGCAGAGAACCTTTTTTGTGGGCAGACTCAACTTCTCTCAGCTGCATCCCTGCTCCGTGCCATTCTGTCCATGCCCCTCTGCAAGCTGATTATGATACTTTTTTTGTGACAGTGGCAGTATTTTTTTTTTTTTGTACAGTGATTTTTTTCCCCATATACCTGAGCATCGTAACCTGTGTTTACAATGCTTCAGTTTATGAATGGAGAGGAGCTTCTCTCCATTCTTAGCTGAGGCTGCAGAGAAAGGGACTGGGGAATCTGTGTCCTTAGTCCCTTTCTCTGTCTTAAAGGGGAGATGTCAGAGGTCTGTTAAGACCCCTGATATCTCTCCAAAGGCTTGTTAAAAAAAAAAAAAATTGCAATAAATATTTTTTTTTTAAATAAATAATAATAAAATGTAAAAAAAAAACACACTGACAATCCACTCCCCCTCTAAAAAAAAAAAATGTAAAAAAATAAATAAAAATACTGCCACTGTCACATGACATTAAAAAAGTATCATAATCGGTATCGGCGAGTACTTGAAAGTGGTATCAGGACAACCCTAGTCTCAAGCACAGCATTACTCACCAAACCAACCTCTGCCTCTATCAGAGAACATACCTGCCACTGGGGAGAAGTGTGGACCGGCCCTTCTCCCTGGAGTCCTTTCAACTGCTGGTGAGAAGACATGGTGACTGGGCTTAATTCATCATGTTGTTGGGAATATGGACTGACTGCCCAGCATCCCTGGGGTATACAGACAGAGACAGCATATTTTGTTAGTCGAGGGCAGAGGCTAGCAGCCCTTGGCCCTGTTGCCAGCGCTTCTGGGTTGCTGGCGTCATTCTTGGGTGCCATATGCTGCTGGGAAGGTAAGCTGGCTGCTTTACCTCCCTTACCCTCATCTGGCTGCTGGGACGACATGTCTCTATTACTGTCTCCCAGGTTAATGGATCCTTTCTGGGGAAGAAAGACCACCACCTTCTCACCCTGGGCCTCTGGAACTGCCACAAGTGTAGGGCAGAGGTCTTGAACCCTCTGTCCAGTTGTCAGAACGTCAGCTGGAGAAGTTTCTGGTATCTCCACAGATGCTGCTTTTGGTGCTGGGAAGAGCTCAGTGATGTCAGCTCTTCTGCTAGAGGCTCACTAGTGTGTCCTTTCTCAGCAAAGAAGTCTAATAAATCTCCAGTCTCTGGAACTGGTGTCTGGGTATAGAGGTTCAACATCTCTTGTTTGTATAACCCAGAAGATATTATTGGTGCTGGGCAGAGGTTAGCAGAGTTCTGCCCTGTTGTCAGCACTTCAGCTTTGGGATGGTAATCTCTGGAGTTTCCACTGCCGATTCTTGGGAATTCTGCTTTAGTCCCGAGTAGCAGCAGAATCCCGACTATATACACCCTTCCGAAGATCCACAAGGATCTACAATGCCCTCCCAGGAGACCAATCGTTAACGGGATAGGCTCAATTTCATCACGGATGGGCCAATATCTGGATCTCTTTTTACAGAAGAGTGTTGTGCAAACTAAAGCATATTTACGGGATACAAAAAACCTATTACAGTTCTTGCAAGAAATTGACTTATCTGAAAGAGAAGAAGTATACCTAGTAACTGCAGATGTGTCTTCCCTCTATGCTATTTTTCAGCAGGACGATGCCCTACTGGCCCTAAATTGGGCCTTGTGTCAGAGGTGTGACATAGCACACAACCAGAAGGTGTTTATACAGAATGACCTAGACTTCTGTCTAGGCCATAATTACTTTTGGTAGAACAGCAATTTCTATTCCCAGAAACGTGGAGTCGCAATGGGTGCCACGCTTGTCCCAAGTATAGCAAACGTGTTCATGGGGGAATAGGAGGACAAAACAATATTTTCTGTAAAGAGGGACCAACTTTTACTATATAGAAGATATATAGACGATCTTTTCTTCATCTGGTCAGGAACGGTGACACCTCTACATGAATTTTTGGAAGAATTAAATCACAACACCAACAATATAAAACTAACTAGTACATTTAGTGAAAACAGCATTCACTTTCTCAATGTCAATATCTACAGGCAAGGAAACAAATTGGGGACTTCAGTATGCTTCAAGCCAACAGATTCTAATGGTTATTTACCTATTCAAAGTGGGCATCACCCTATGTGGTTAAGAAACATCCTAAAGGGTCAACTAACCAGAGTAAGGAGAAATTGTACAAGAAATTAAGATTTCAACACGCAAGCTCTGGTAATTAAGAAGAAATTTGTAGAAAAAGGCTACTGTGAAGAGAATCTAGATCGTATTATTGAGAGTATCGCCTCAGTCCCGAGAGAGGAATTTCTGAGGAATGCGACACACACTCCAAATACCAATAACCAGGAATGGAGCTTAATTTCAGGGTTTCATTCCCAATATAAGGAAGTGGAGGAAATTTTCGGCACCCATAGGCATATCCTACTCTTGGATAGGGTACTCAAACTCTCACTCTCACCCAGACCAGAGTTCATCTATAGAAGGGCTCCCAGCTGTGCGGACAAAATTGTAAAGAAAGTGATTGATCCTCCATGTAGATCCCCCTCCTTTTGGAACAAAGATGGATTCTACACATGTAGAAAATGTTGTGCATGCAAAGAAGTCAGACTCCTGATAAGAGCTATTGATAAGTTTGTGTCTACCTCCAATAATAATTAATTAAGAATTAAGGAGTTCATTACATGTAATACAGCATATGCAGTATACGCACTCCAATGTCCTTGTGGATTGATCTATATGGATCACAGAACATATAACCAATATTAAAATAGGTTTTAAGGACCATAATGTGTCATTACATTTTAAAATTCATCATAACCAGGATCCTTCAGGGTTAAAATTCTGGGGTATTGATCATTTAAAACCTTTTTGGAGAGGATCAAACCTAGTGAGAGAACTCTCTAAACGCGAGACTCAATGGATCTTCCTGATCGATACATTATTGCATAAAGGGTTAAATGTTGATCTTGACATAAATTGTTTTATTAGCAACTATTAACCAACATTATATTTATTTACATTTTAAATATCCTTTTTCTGTGATACCAATGAGCTGTTCCGAAACGCATCCTGCCTCCGTAACACACTTCCAGTCCACTTCCCGTTTGTGTTTCATGCTGGTTTCTGTCTCACTTCCTCTGACGTCATCCCCAGGCTCTAGTGTTATTGTGTCCTCTGAACATTCACAGCACAAGTCGGCTGTAATCTCGTGGACTTCCCTGGTCCCAAAAATGCACCCAGAACAATACAAATAAAAAAACGCATGAGAAACGCATAGTACACCAGACATAGAGGAAGTTAAAAACAGGGGAATTTTTATCAGGGGGAATAAGAATATGCATACACATATGTATGCATACATAAAAAATGCATACAAAATGCATAGTGCACCAGACATAGAGGAGGATGAACATTATAGAGGATTGCTTTATACAATAGCACTAATTTGAAAATCCTCATTTAACCCTCCAGGGGCCAAAACACTTAAAGAAAAAATCCAAAACATTTCCCTACGACAAAGCTTGCGAAAGCACTCAGCAGATGGTAGGTCTCTAGGCATCGCCTCAATCACCCAAACCGAAAGACCTTCAGTAGATTTTTGGTGATGTTCAAGATAGTGCCTAGGAACACTATGGTTGTCTAAACCATCAGTAATAAAATGGCGGTGTTCACCAAACCGTTTGCGCAGTGGTCTAATGGTTCGTCCTACATAGAACAAACCACAAGGACATGTCAAGCAATAGACTACATAGTCAGAGGAACAGGTGTGGAAACCTTTGATGGGATACGTTTTTCCTTTTACACAAAAGTGCCTCTGGCCATGCTTGACAAACCTACAGGTCTTACAAATGGGTTTTTTGGGAATGAATACCCTGGCAGTAAGGTTTTTTTTTTTTTTTTTATGTTAGGAGCCTTTCTGTAGGCAAATATAGTCTTTTATGGTAAAGCAGGGACAAGGTGTTCATCCTGCAATAATAAGGGACAATGTTTCCGCACAATGCCCTCCATCTGTCTGTGGCGGGAGTAATAAACCGTATATCATTTTTATTGTTAATGTCGGCTTGGATCTTAGGACGTGATAGAATAGATGTACCTTTATAAAAGGAATAGGCTGTTATGATAATATCGCCTGGGAATTCTTTATCAAGGAATTTTTCTTCCAAGATCTTACTTTAAGTCTCATAATCGGTAACCCTAGTGCAGTTCTTTTTCAATCTACAATACTGGCTTTTAGGTATATTGTTAAGCCACTGAGGGTGATGGCAACTTTTATAATTGAGAAATGAATTACCCGCCGTAGGCTTAGTAAAATTCTTGGCATGAATGTCCTTCCCAATAAAGAAGAGCTCCAGATCATTTATGTCAGGATCCCTTATTGAATTCCAGGCAAGCATCTTTTATTTTAGAGGCAACTGCTTTTTGCCTCACTCGTAATTACTTTCAATTTGAAAAAGACTTCTTTCTGCAAGTAAACGGGACTGGGATGGGAGCTAATTTTGAGCCATCATATGCAAATATTACTATGGGATATTGGGAATCTTCTCATATTTGGCATAACAACCCCTTTTCATCCCACATCGTGTTTTATGGAAGATATATAGATGACGTGATCAATATCTGGGATGGCAGTGTATCCTCAGTCTCTGATTTTGTTGCTTACTGTAACAATAATATGGGTCTTAATTTCACTTCAGTCATAGATGAACACCAGTTTGCCTTTCTTGATCTGGAGCTATTCTTTATTGGGAAGGATATCCATGCCAAGAATTTTACTAAGCCTACGGCGGGTAATTCATTTCTCAATTATAAAAGTTGCCATCACCCTCAGTGGCTTAACAATATACCTAAAAGCCAGTATTGTAGATTGAAAAAGAACTGCACTAGGGATACCGATTATGGGGCTCAAAGTAAGATCTTGGAAGAAAAATTCCTTGATAAAGAATTCCCAGCCGATATTGTCAAAACAGTCTATTCCGTTGGGTCGGGCGAGATGCTGAGTGCGCGCGCGTGCACGTGAGGACGCGAGGCCGCGTCACGCTCCGGGTGAGGAGTGAAGAGCTATGGGAACGACGGGAGGAAGGACGGACCGTAGCAAGTGAAGGAGAAGAAATCCCTCACACAGCACACAGTCTACCTCGCAGCACTTCCCGTCCACTGACCGCCATGGAACCGGGAGGACTGCCTGTGGCCGGTTACACTGAGAGCTGCAGATAGGGAGGTAACGCCACGCTGCATCAGGGAGAGGAGCCCACGCTGGTAAGCTAAACTGGACATCTGAAACAGCACAACGACAACAGTGGGAGAGCAGCACTCGCAGCTCATATTGCACCCTGGCAGGCAATCAATCTACACAGACGTGAGTATGCTGGGCCAGCGGACACGCTGAGCGCAGATGGACTCCTATTACACCCCCTCTCTTACGGACCCAGAATGAAAAGGTAAACTAGGTATACTAAGAGAGTGATTAAGCCATGTATGCTATGCTGAAGGGAACTGAGAGGACCGGCTAGTAAGGTACTGATTGAACTTACTGGGAAGGGTGACATAAAAGGCACAGTGGAAAATTCAAAAAAAAAGTTATGATATGCTGTTGGCTGTAGGATATGTTAAACGCGACATTGCCCTTATTTGCTGGATATACAGGGGAAATGATGATGTTTTACAATATATGGTCCGAAGCAAAATAATGTACACTAAAATGTGAACAGGAGGATACATAGAGGAGGCACATAGAGGAGAGGTGAAAACAAGGAGATAATCAACTGCCTGCCCCAGATGGCCTCGAGTGAACCTGAAACAAACAGCGTAGGCAAGGACTCACTAACTGACCACTAATCGACTAACTAATCAACTAACTAATGAACTAACTAACGGAAGGGGAATATTTATACTTCATGTGGGAAAGACTGGAAAATGATATAGATAAATCTATACAAATACATATACTTCGGTTCTTTGACTTGGCTTATCACCCCCCCTCTCTTTCCCCTCTCTTTTCTCTTTGGAGACCAGGGCCATTAACACACTGCCTAAAAGGGGGGTTTATACCCCGATCTCTCTGAGACTGTGGATGCTGATTGAAGGATTCTTCCTTTTTCTTTTTTTTTCCCTTCACCCTATAGTGGGGAACAGCAGGATTTGCTGGAGGTTCTCTGACTTGGGTCTTCTTTACATGCCCCCGGGGAGCTCTCTTTTTAGCTCCCTGGTGTAGAAAAGAGAGAGAGAGGATATAATTAAGAAGGAAAGGGAAAGGGAAAGGAGAAGCAGGGGGAAGGAAAGGAGAGAGGAAAAGACAGGAGGACTGAAGGGGAAGAAAACCGATAGCTATTCGGCCCCCCCTCTTGGTCACCCCAATTGTGAAGGGTAAATAGGCGAGCCCCATTGGACCATACCTCCGCACCTCTGCATATACAGACCCTGCCCGTACAGAACTCGATCAGGTAGTAATTAAAACCACCTATAAATATAGGAACAGAGGAAACGTTTTGTGAAAGGGAGGGAAACAACGCTCTCCCTTTTTTAAAATAAAGGGAAAAAGGAGGAGAAAAAAACCCTCAGGATAGCCTGCGGCTGTGCGGTACAGGATCAGACAGGCAATTTTAGAAACCCCTGAGAAATACAGATCAGACATATTGACACCCCGGCCAAGTCGACTCCGGTGGCAGTTTATTGGAAAGAAGGGGTCAAACTGGGGAAGAGAATCAGGAGGAGGGGGATCAATATGAGCAGAATGACAAGTAGATCGACAAAGGGGGGCCCCCCTACCACCCCAAGCAATATAACTGCGACAAGCTCAATAAGACCTTTCATGACCAGAGGAGAGAGCCCACGAGCTATCGGAGCTCAGACAACGACTAAGCAACAACCAGCAAATAAGTCAAAGAAAGCTGAAGATAAGAGACCCCAGAAGGAAGACCCCAGAGAAACATCTATGGAATTAAGAGAGGAGGGACCCCTAGGAAGTAGATTGGAAAGCAGCAGGGCAGATGAACAGAGTCCAGACGCACAGTCCCCCTCTAAGAGCGAAATGGCAGAGATGCTGTTAAAATTAGAAAATGCGATAAAGGGGGAAATACAGAACCTGAGAACCGATGTAGGCCACATGTTATCTAGAATAGAATCGGCTGAGGAACAATTAGAGAAACAAGAACAAGAATCGAACCTCTTAAAAGAACAGATTGATCGGATCCAACTACAGCAGAGACACATTCTCTATAAACTAGAAGATCAGGAAAATAGAAACCGGAGACAAAACTTAAGGATAAGATCTATACCAGAGAGGAGGGGTGAGGACTTAAGGACAATAACTCAGACGATATTCAACCCATTATTGGAAAGAACAGCAGACAACCCAATCAGGATCGAAAGGGTCCACCGGGTAGGAAACCCGAAAAGAGGAGCTGCCGATCGAATAAGAGATGTTATAATAAGGTTTCAATTTTATGAAGATAAAGAAGCAATTTGGAAGAGATTGAGAGGACATCCCCCGATGGCATTTGAAGGAACAGAGCTCCAGATATTTACGGATGTAGCCCCAGAAACTTTGGCTAGGAGATGGCTGTTAAAACCACTCTTAAAACAAATGATAGATCTGAACATCAAATATAACTGGGGATTCCCTTCTTGTTTAATCGGGACAAAAGAGGGGAGATCTGCGACACTGAGATTCCCCGAGGAGTTAGAAGATTTTTGTAGGAAATTGGATATGCAGGTGCCCGACCTTCCGGGCTGGGAGTAGGGGAGGGGGTGGAGACGGGGGGGGGGGGACTCCCCCCCCCTCTTCTCTCTCTGTTTCTCTGCTCGTTCATGCGATGTGCCCTGTCTCCCGGGGGGGCACCTTGGGAGGCTCTCTTTTCTCTTCTTTTTTCTTTTTTTTTTCTTTCTCTCTTTTCTTGTGTACCATTATCTTTCGGGATCCGTGGGGATCCCCCTGGAGACAGGGAGGAGAGGGTCCAACCTCCCCCCGCCCCTCCTGGTGAAAGAACAGGAGGGGTGGGGGAAATCCCCAACCTCACCCAGAGCGAAACTGAACCAAGACATGGAAGATGGTTCAGTGGTCTTTAATAGGCCAATAGGGGGGAGGGAGGGGGGGAGGAGGGTGGAAGGAAGGGAGGAAGGGGGGGAGGAGGGGGAGGGGGGGAAAGGGAGGGAGGGGAGAAGATACCCTATCTCACCAAAACAATCGGAAGAAAGTGTAACCAACAACCAAGATGCCGGTAATTAAATGCCTATCTTATAACGTAAAAGGCCTCAATAGTCCATCAAAGAGACATAAGGTACTAAAGGAACTAAAGAGGTATAGGTCAGATGTAGTCCTCCTACAAGAAACCCATCTTACATTAGGATCAAACATAAAGCTATACTCCCCTGACTTCCCCATATGGTACTATGGTGACACCATTACTAAAAGGGCCAGAGGGGTAGCAATCGGGATAGCTAAGGGGATTAGGTTTGTGTTAACAGACCGATTGACAGACCCAGAAGGGAGATTCCTCTTTTTAAGGGGAAAACTAGAGGAGGAGGAATATACTCTTGTAAACATATATGTACCGAATACCTCCCCGATGAAATACCTCCTGGGAATCCTGGGGAAATTAAAAGACTTCAGGAGGGGAAAGATAATATTGGGAGGAGATTTAAACTTCTGTATGGACACAAAGGCCGATAAAACACACCAGACATTAGAAACTCAAGAAAGGCAATTAAGAAAGGTAAAGGGTAGTCTACATAGAAGCCAATTAGTAGACACATGGAGGATCTTTAACCCAAGCAAACGAGATTATACATTTTACTCTCATGTACATGAGAGCTACTCCCGGATCGATCACATTTTCATCGAGCATAGAATGTTAGATGCGGTGGTCGAGACAAAAATAGAGACCATGACGATTTCCGATCATGCTCCAATTAGCATATCCATAAATATTATAGGCAATCAAAGGACTTATCCAAATTGGAGACTAAATGAGAAACTACTAATAGAAGAGAAAAGTTTAATGAGGGTTAAAAAAGAATTAGAGGAATATTTTAAGATAAATAAGACAGATGAAATTTCGGCAGCAACATTATGGGACGCCCATAAGGCGGTGATTAGAGGGGTGTTAATCTCCGAAGGAGCAAGGAGGAAAAAAGAAATGAACAGTAAAAAGGAAAAATTAGTAGATGAGATCTTCAATTTAGAACTAACACATAAGAAAAATGGTAAACAACGAGATATATATTTGGACCTAGTTAATAAGCGGAACGAACTTAAAGAACTTATTGACCGGGAAACAAGAAGGGAATTTAACTTGGTGGCAAGGGAGAGATATAGGTGGGGAAATAAAACAAGCAAACATCTGGCTCGGATGGTACAAAAAAAGAAATCAAGGAATTATATAGATAAAATTAAAAATGAAAAAGGAGAGGTCTTGCATACAACAAAAGATATTGCTGAAACATTTAGATTATATTACGAAAAATTATACTCAGTAGAACAAAAAAACTGGCAAAAAGGGGAGAAAGACAATAAAATCTCAGCATTTTTAGAAGAAGCAAGGTTATCAAAAGTCAGTCAAATAGACGCAGAGGGGATGGACAGGCAAATAACGGAAAACGAAATTAAAGTTGCATTATTAAGTTCTGCCTCAGGTAAAAGTCCGGGGCCAGACGGCTTTACAGTAATGTATTACAAAAAATTTAAGGAGATACTTCTGCCAAGGCTATGCCAGTATTTTAATGGGCTTGGAAAGGAGTACGAACTAAGTAAAGAGGCATCAGAGGCAACTATCACCGTTATCCCTAAGGAAGGGAAGGACATCGGAAATTGTTCAGGATACCGGCCGATATCTCTGCTCAATACAGATTTAAAACTGTTTGCAAAGGTATTGGCTGGGAGAGTTAAACAGGAAATGGCGAAATTGGTGTACCCGGATCAGACGGGGTTTGTCCAGGGAAGAGAGGGGAGAGACAATGGGGTTAGAACACTGTTAATCCTCCGGAAAATGAAGGCGGCGGGGTCCCCAGGTCTACTCCTGTCGATAGACGCAGAAAAAGCGTTTGACAGGGTAGACTGGGGACTTATGTTGCTCACCCTGAAGGAAATGGGGTTTGGACAGAGGATGATGGAGTGGATTGGCACCCTCTACAGGTCCCCCACGGCCAAAATAAAAATAAATGGAAGTCTCTCTCAAACCTTCTTAATGAGAAACGGTACAAGGCAAGGGTGCCCTCTATCGCCATTACTGTTCGTGCTCGCATTGGAACCCCTGCTGGCTAGGATCCGAAACTCTCAAAAAATAAAAGGGGTTAAAATAGGAGAGGAAGAACATAAACTTGCAGCTTTTGCAGACGACGTCCTCTTCTATTTAATGGAACCCAAAACATCAATCCCAAACCTTCTAAACCTATGTAGCGAATACGGAGAAATTTCAAACTTTAAATTAAACATCACAAAAACGGAGATTATGAGTATAAACATAAGCAAGATAGAAGAGCAACTCCTGAAAACGAAGTACAAATTTGCTTGGGTTAAAGAACTTAAATACCTAGGGATACTGCTAGCAAAATCTACTAGGGAGATGTATACGATAAATTTTATCCCTTTATTAAATGAAATTAAGACAGAAACAAAAAGGGTGGAAAACAGGGCAATATCATGGATAGGACGAATTAATTACTGCAAAATGGTTATTCTACCAAAAATTTTATATAAATTCCAGATGATCCCCATTGCCCTCCCCGGGACATTGCTCTCGGCCCTTAGAAAATTAATAATGAATTATATATGGAGAAATAAGAAACACAGGATAGCACTTCAGACCCTAAAACAACCAAAAAAAAAGGGTGGATTAGCGGTGCCCGATGTCAAGAGATACTATGAGGCGGTGATATTAACAAGAGTGGTGGAGTGGGCCAGAGCTAGCAAAGAAAAAAGGTGGGTTAGTGTAAAAAATGAATTATCACAGGCAAGGTTAGATAAGATAATTTGGAACCCTCCCCAATTTAGGACAATAGATAAAAACGCACACGAGATAACTAAAAATGCACTTAAAGTTTGGGACACGGTTTATAAGAAAATTGTGAAAGAGTACAATTCACCCCTTATATCACTAAAGAATAACGATTATTTTGCACCAGGTAAAACACAAGTGGGGGGAAATTGGATTAAAATGGACACTATACAATTAAGGGATATAATGAAGGAAGGGCACATTTTAACACTACAGGAGTTGAAATTAAAAAACTTTTTCCTGGAAATTAATGAATGGAGATATCGGCAACTAAACCATTTTATCCAAGACTTTCCACACCCACTGAGGTCGGGAGATCAGTTATTGGAATTGGAAAAAATATGCTCTACAAAAAATGCCAGAGGATCTATCTCGGGACTATATAAGATGTTACTGAAGATGGAAGAGCAGAACATACCTCCATTCATTAAAAAATGGGAAAGGGAACTAGGGACACAGCGGGATAGGATCACAATAGAGAAAATGCTGACCCTGACACACTCCTCCGCGGTGGATAGCCGCACAGCAGAGATGTGTTTTAAATGCATAGCCGGATGGTACATGACACCAGACAAATTAAAAAAGTTTAAAGAGGGACAGACTGGAGAGTGCTGGAGGGGCTGCGGTTCACCAGGAAATATGGCGCACCTGTGGTGGGGATGCCCTAAGATAAGGAGGTACTGGGAAAAAATATTGGCCTGCGTCGAAGAGATTACAAAGAAAAAGATAAAGATGGACCCTTGGGTTGTCCTGTTCCACGGGGGGGAAGAAGGCATTAAAAGTTATAAAAAATCGCTAGTACCACACCTACTGAATGCTGCCAAAAGATTAATTCCAAGGGGCTGGCAAGAGGTGGAATGCCCATCGATCTGGGAATGGATCGATGCAGTTGAAGAAACGTATAAAATGGAGGAACTGCAGGAGGACATGGAGGGCAATAACATATTACAAAATATGAAATGGGAAAATTGGAGAACCTTTAAGAAATCATGGAGTTACGCGGAAAAGTTAAGAGAAGATATTTAATGCCACCATAGAAAAATCAGAGAGAAGTAGAGGTATAAGGAGATTGTTTTGGGTGAGATAGGAGGGGGGGGGGAGGGAAGGGTAAGGGGGGTGAAGTATTAAGGGAAAAACTTTTGTATACGTCTAGCAAAAGAAGTTAAATATGTATTCAAGAAAATAATACATATATATATTTAAATAAAAAAAAATTAAAAAAACACATAAGAGGAAAAACAAAAACAACTTACATAAGAAACAGAGACACTAATGATGCAAAACCGAAATAGAGATGCAATGGGCTGGTACGCAGAACATGAGCATGTAAATGCACACTCTATGAGGTGGAGTCTGAAGTAAAAAAAAAAAAAAAAAAAAGAAAAAAAAACAAAAAAAAAAACAGTCTATTCCTTTTATAAAAATACGTCTATTCCATCACGTCCTAAGATCCAAGCCGACATTAACAATAAAAATGGAGGGGGCGTGGCCGAGCTGAGCTAGAAGATGGCTGCTTGAGAGCTGAGCTCCTGCCACCTCAGAGTGTAATTCACCATTAGCGGAGAATTCTGACCCCTGACTTCTGCTCTCAAGATGGGTACAGCATCGAGGCAATCCTCGACATCGCGCTCCTGCTCCCCAAGGGAGCATACCGATGCGCTCGGGCAGCATGTCCCGGAGATGTTCCGGACCGGCCGAGGGAACATGGCGGCTTCCCGCCACGGAACGCAGCCGGACCGCTCGCAGGCCTCCTCCTCTCAGGCACGGGAGATCACTCTGTCTGTGACCCTGCTCGCTCCTACACCCAGGCGACTCGTGGAGACCAAGACGGGATACCGGCCCCAGCCTCGGCGGCACCGCATATCACCATACTGGACCTGAGGGCCGTGGCGAACGATATAAAGGCCACACTTACGGCAGCCATAGCGGAACTTCGCCTGGACTTCAAAGCACTGGACAGGAGGGTCTCGGCGACAGAGAATGCGCTTGAGGAACACGACCGGGTCCTCCAGCGCTCCACCAGGAAAATAGATGACCACACACTGCAAATGAGGGAAATCAATCGCCATTTAGAGGACCTAGAGAATCGTGGAAGGCGCCATAATTTGCGCGTGAGAGGCCTATCGGAGACCATTGAGGGAGACCGGATAGTGCAAGAGGTGACGGGACTTTTCAACTCGGTCCTTAAGAGGCCCCCTGACACAGCCATCGCAATGGAGAGGATTCACAGGGCGCTGCGCCCTAGGGGGTAGAGACAAGGACCCACCTAGAGACATTATCTGCTGCCTGATGGACTTTGGGCTGAAAGAAGACATCCTGAGACAGGCCAGAGGCCAACGCCTCCAACATGGTGGAGCCCCGATCCAGCTATTCCAGGACCTTTCTGGAATCACCCTCAAGCACCAACGCGATCTCAAGCCCCTGCTGGATGTCCTGCGAGCCGAGAACATCCGCTACAAATGGAGGTTCCCCTTCTGCCTCTCCGCTACCCACCAGGGCCGTACGGCGCTGCTTAAGGTCCCCGGAGGACCTGCAAAACTTTTTCGAGATCCTGGGCATACCTCCGGTAGCGGTTACGTCTCATACACTGGAGCTGCGCCCACGGCCCAATCCCGGTGCAGAAACACGATGTACGCCTCCCCCTTGTGGACTCTCAAGGATCGCGTGACCTACTTTGTCTTGGAACTACACCACCCAGGATGCACTACGCGAGACCCCACTCCCGGAAGCGGAACCCAGCGACCATCTCTCTCCCGGCGCACAGCACCCGCGTCACTCCTGAGACGCCGCTACCACTGCCGGGAAATGGAGGCTCACTACCGAGGAAGCATACTGTTATGGCCGCCCCGCTATACACGAGGGGTTTGGAGCCGGGCGCATCATCTCGCCAAACGGACACATAGCTGCGCCATCTCTCACACGGCTGACTCAGCGCCTAGCTCCCTCCCCGGGGGGATTACCGAAACGGAGCTCCGCTCAGCCCTTCACTACTTGCTGAACGTGACCATTCACCCGTCCGACACTCGGAGAGCCGGAGCGAAGTTACCGGCCTCTGTGCCCGGGACTCTCACTATCTGAGACTGCTCTCCTGGGAAAGACTGCCCCACAGCTGCGGGATATTAGACTCAAGGCCACAGCGGACCCGCATCCACTGGCCCGCGGGGCCCCCACTGCAGACTGCCTGGCGCTTTTTCCTCTGAACTATACCGCCACCAACGTTCCGTTTGGGGAGCCGGATGCCCCAAGTCAGAGACTCCTGGTCCATGGATAAGTATCTGCTCCCGTATCACTACGGATGCGGACCTATGCAATTGTTTATGGTTGTCTGGTTATTAATCTTTTGGTTTCCTTTTCAATAGTTTTAATAGTTTTACTAATTAGACTTGAGCGCTGCCTGTTGTGCCCTAGCCCACCGGGACTCGCGGGCTGGGTATGGGATGGCTGGGTGATGTTGGTGTGGTGCCACGGGCGCTCTCCCCCCTCCCACAACATCGCTAATACACCCCGGCTGGGGTTGACAACGAAACTCCGCCATTCGCGGTGGCTCTTCACCCGGTGGGGGGGGGGGGGGCGGCCGTCGCCCCACGCGGGAAGGGAGCTATTCCTCCTGATCGCGGAGTCCCTGTACTGCACGAGACCACGGTGGGCGGCGTTCCTTCTGGAGTGGGACCAGTGACACAGCGATGGTTATCCTGCCTTGCCCGAAAGACAACGTAAGCCTGTGGGGTCCCGTCCCCCTCTGTCATGCTTAGCTAAATGCTCTGGGGTGGCTACCCACCCTGAAATACTTACTTCTACCCAGCCGTCGGCTGGCGAGGTTGTTGGCCAACCCCCAAGCGGTACCGTGTGCAGGTATTCGTGCCTAGTCTGAGGCGCGGACGCCCCACGCGGCCGCACCACACCGATTGTCCACTTCCCCCAGAAGGGGGTGGGACAGTGTCCCACCACCTAATCGGTTGTAGCTGCTCTCCCCTCTCATTGAGGGTGAGCACTGGTAGCCCCTGGTTGGGGTCCCCCACACACACCTAGGTAGCCTCACCACCCCCCTAGACGCAGGCGCCAGGGGTGCGGAACCTCTGACCGGACCTTATCCCCTCTCCCTTGACCCTTGAAGACACTCCCGAGTGCTCCCCCATCTCTGACGCTTCCCTGCTCCGCCACAGCTCAAACGCCCTTACCCCTGTTATACACAGTTACACGACCGACCGGAAACCCATGATGACTGCCCAGTCGGCAGGTATTGGTAACCCCACGCTGAAGATAATCTCCCTGAATGCGCGCGGTCTGAACCTCCCTGAAAAAAGAGCCCAACTTCTTCTAGCTATGCACAGAGCCAGGGCCGACATAGTGTTCGTGCAGGAAACACATTTCAAATCAACAGCGATACCCAAACTGCACAACTTCCACTTTCCAACAGTCCATCACGCCATGAACGCCCACGCCAAAACAAAAGGAGTCTCCACGCTCATAGCCAGACACTGCCCCTTCCAATTGACAGAAATGCTGGCTGACCCGGAAGGCCGGTACCTATTTTTGAAAGGCACATATATGAACCGTACGGTTACACTCGCCAATGTCTAGCACTATCACTGCCTCCCGACCATTCACGATCCAGGGTATGGAGACTGGAACTCTCCCTGCTCACAGACCCAGTACTGGCTAAGGACCTTGAAAAACGTATAGAAACATTTTTTTGGGAAAACAGGCCAGACGATACAGCGCCCATTATTAACCGGGAGGCCCACAAATGCGTGGTTCGAGGCCTACTGATCGCGGCGGCGGCCAAACGTAACAGGGAAAGACGTAAACAATACGACGATCTCCTGTGTAAGATTAAACGCTTGGAATCGGCGCACAAACACTCACAGGCCCTCGTGGTACTACAGGACCTAAGCCTGGCGAGAGCCGAGCTCCTGGAGCTCATTGGTAGGAAGATCAAACGAAACTACGCCCTAGCTAAGAAAACTTTCTACGAACACGGCAACAAAGCGGGTAAGCTCCTGGCGAAAGCCCTACACTCCAAAAAGGCTAAGGCGACGGTCCATTCCCTGATAGACGCCAAGGGCAATAAGGTAAATTCCTCTCCTGATATTGCCAAGGTGTTTGTGAACTACTACAATAACTTGTACAATTTGTCGTCCCTGACCTCTCCGAACGCGCAAATCTCGAGACAAAATCTGATTGAAGACTTCTTACGCCAGTACGGCCCCACCAAGCTGTCTGAGGCCACCAAATCGGAGCTAGATAGGCCTCTCGATGCTGCAGAGGTGGGTCTGGCTCTGAAACAGCTGAAATCGGGCAAAAGCCCGGGTCCTGATGGCCTGACGGCTGGATATTACAAGACTTACGCTAAAGCCCTCACGCCTTCCTTTCTGTCCGCATTCAACTCTTTTGCTAATGCCTTCACCCCCCCCCCCCGGGACCTGCTAGCTGCGCACATTGTAGTAATTCCCAAACCTGACAAGGACCCGACAGTAGTTTCCAATTACAGGCCCATCTCGTTACTAAACGTGGACCTTAAATGGTTCGCCAAAACGATCGCGAACAGGATTTTGCCGTACCTGCCTAACATGATAGATCCTGATCAGGCCGGTTTCGTCCCTGGTCGGGAGGCGCGGGACAACACCCTCACGGCCCTGAACATTCATCACTGGCTCACTTCCAATAAATACCCTGGCTTCTTCCTTTCCCTTGACGCGGAGAAGGCATTCGACAGGGTGGCATGGGACTTCATGAGGGCAACCCTCACGGCCGCGGACCTCCCGCCGATCATGCTGAACTATATCTCCACGCTCTACGCGGGCCCCACGGCGAGGGTTTGGGTTAACAGCCACCTGTCGGACGCCTTCTCCATAGCGAACGGGACCCGTCAAGGGTGCCCCCTATCCCCCCTACTGTTTGTCCTCACCCTGGAGCCCTTTCTGAAAAGGCTCAGATCTAACCCAACGATTAAGGGCATCGACCTTGGAAACCGTACTTACAAGATTGCCGCATTTGCGGACGACGTCCTCCTTTTCCTTAGGGACCCCCTAACGACTATCCCCAACTTAATGAAAGACTTTGAGGACTTCAAGACCCTGTCTAACTTTCAAATCAACTTCTCCAAATCCTCCGCCCTAAACGTCTCTTTACCTAATACCGGCTTTCTTCTCATCCTACAAGTCGGCATGCACGAAGTTTGTATGGCACCATACCCGCCCGCGCCTATGCTACACTAGGCTCACGGTCCCTAACCTGCGGGGCGGTCTGGGTCTTCCAGACATACACAAATACAACTTGGCTTGTAGACTGACAAGAATTGTTGACTGGATGGCTAACGGTGAGAGGAAGAATTGGGTGGGATTAGAACAATCGTTTTCTCCCCTCCCACTGTCCCACTTGCCATGGATTACACAATCCAAGGCCCCACGAGAATGTAGGGACCACCCCCTAATACACCCGTCGCTGCTAGCCTTTCAAGAGGCGTGTGCCAAATACAAACTGTTGGACCAGAATGGCCCCATGACACCCCTTAGACTAAACCCCAACTTCCCTCCGGGTATGAGCCCCGCCTTCCTATCTGATGGTTGGCCTCACACAACCGTACGGGCGAGTCAACTATTTGTCTCGGATCGCCTTTTGTCACAATCGGAGCTGGCCGCCAAAATTGATAAGACCGAGTTCCCATTCTGGACATACCTACAGATCCGACATTTCTTAGATAAAACGGCCTCTAGCTCTCACTGGTCCAGGCCCTACTCCCCCTTTGAAAGCCTCTGCACCAGGAAGGAATTGCAGAGACACCTTATTTCGACTATATACGAATTGCTGTTCGCCACGCACTCTTCCAAAATTCACTGGGCCAACCAGCAGTGGGAACGTGACCTTGCACTCAAGCTTACGGAGACGGAATGGGAAAACATCTACAGGCACGCCCACAAGGGCTCGATTAATGTTCAAACACAGGAGAACGCATACAAGCTCCTCTCCAGATGGTATAAGACCCCGCTCAAACTACACAAGATTAACCCCGCACTCCCTAAGGTCTGCTGGAGATGCTATCTGGAGACGGGCTCATTTCTCCACATATGGTGGTCTTGCCCCAAACTCCAACCCTATTGGAAGGAGGTCCACAAACTTATCGCGCGCGTAACTACCGACTCTCTGGAATTCATGCCTGCCCAGTTCCTCCTTCATCATGCCGAGACGCTCCCGAAGGGATACTGTCGGTCATTAACTATGCATATGGTGAATGCCGCACGAATGTGCATTCCGCTCAAATGGCTCTCCCCGCATCCTCCATGTCTGAGTGATTGGTTTAATCGCCTTCAGAAGACAATGGAAATGGAGGATCTGATCCACCAGTCTAACGATTCTCCTGCAAAGTTTACGGAGATTTGGGCTTGTTGGATCCAATTCACTACGACTGACGAATACAAAAGTATCAGACCCTGACTCCACTGACCATGGATACCCCCCTTACTCCTTATTCCATACTGAGCTGTGGCAGACTACTCCCCCCCCTCCCTTCCCCCCCCTGCCCGTCTTTCACGGCGAGAATGGCAAACACACCCGCCCGCTAGCTGCCGGACGTCGCCACAATGAGAGGCCGGTGGGTACTAGAGATCATCCAACAGATTGCATGGGAAGATGGATAGCCACTAGTTCCCGGTTCGCCATTCCCACCTCCATACTGCCCTAGTGATCAGAGTGAATGCCACACACTCTGACAACACCCATGCCATACGTAGCAGTATTGGGGGTTGGCACCACCGCAAACTCTCACCGCACCTTGACTAGGGATTTCGTTCACGATATATAATGTATACACTGGTTCATAGCTACTGCTAACACTAGCGGCTAGGACAATACTGTTTGCGGATATCTTTTATGTGTTTTATTTCTATCTGATCATTGCACACTGTGGCGGCTGCGTCCGCATTTTTCCGTACTGTCGGATTGTACACACTGTTGTAATACTTGTTAATGCTGATGGAAATATACAATAAAACATTTGGAAAAAAAAAAAAAATGATATACGGTTTATTACTCAATTTCACTCCCGCCACAGACAGATGGAGGGCATCGTGCGGAAACATTGTCCCTTATTGTTGCAGGATGAACACCTTGTCCCTGCTTTACCAAAAAAGCCTAAATTTGCCTACAGAAAGGCCCCTAACATAAAAGGTAAAGTGGCACCAAGTAAGTTAAAAGAAAAACCCTTACCGCCAGGGTATTCTATCCCTACATTTTTAGCTATCTCAGGCATGTATCAGTGCTGAAAACCCCTTTGTAAGACCTGTAGGTTTTTGTCAAGCATGGCCAGAGGGACGTTTGTGTAAAAAGGAAAAACGTATCCCATCAAAAGTTTCCACACTTGTTCCTCTGACCATGTAGTCCAGGGGTGCCCAACCAGTGACCCGGGGCCCACAAGTGGCCCGCGGAGCCCTCTGATGTGGCCCGCGACCTCCTGCTCTGGGATGGCTGGTTGGCAAGCCCAAATTGCAGGTTGCCGACCTGCCATCCCAGAGCATCAGTGTTGTGAATGTAGCCGTAGTAGAGAAAGCAAGCAGCTTTTCAGAAAGTGCACCACATCTGCAGGATGTAAAAGACTTCTATGGCAAAGTGCAGCTAACTGCTGTGAAACGTCAAGTACACTGCGCCATACCCACAGTGTGGGTAGACCGCAGACCATCAGTGTAAAAGAAGTCTTAGGCCCCTTTCACGCGATTGGTCCAACCTAATCGGACCCTCCATTCACCTCTATGGAGCGGAAGATGTAAATAGACTTTTGTCCGTTTACACCTGCCTACATCTTACAAAAAATTAGTATGCAGACTTAGCAAAAAGTAGTATGCAGATTCTGTCTCATTATGCTGTCCAGTTATTGTCCTCCTTTCCTTCTTTTTTGTTCTATTGTCATTTTTATTTTTATTATTTTTTATTTTTATTTTTACCTGTGTGTGTAAACAGTGTATAGTTATTTGGCAGCGTTTTGCTGCTAAAACACTTGTGTTGCTTTCTATTTAATTGCTGTCCACAAGTCCCACCCCCATTACAAAACATAGGGCCAGATTCAGAAAGAAGTTACGCTGGCGTATCTATTGATACGCCGCGTAACTTCTAGGATGCTCCGGCGTACCTTTTTTTTGTATTCAGAAAACAAGATACGCCGGAATTTAGCTAAGATCCGACTGGCGTAAGTCTCTTACGTCGTCGTATCTTAGTTGCATATATACGCTGGCCGCTAGGTGGCGCTTCCATAGATTTACGCAAGGAATATGCAAATTAGGTAGATACACTGATTCAGAAACGTACGTCCACCCGGCGCATTTTTTTACGTCGTTTACTTTAGGCTTTTTCTTGCGTAAAGTTACCCCTGCTATATGAGGGGTATCCTATGTTAAGTATGGACGTCGTTCCCGCGCCAAATTTTGAAAATTTTACGTCGTTTGCGTAAGTCGTTCGCAAATAGGGCTGTACGTAAGTTACGTTCACGTCTAAAGCAATGACGATTTGCGGCATAATTTCGAGCATGCGCACTGGGATTCTTTCACGAACGGCGCATGCGCCATTCGTAAAAAACGTCAAATACGCGGGGTCACATGAAATTTAAATAAAACACGCCCACATCATCCACATTTTAATTAGGCGGGCTTACGCCGAACCACATACGTTACGCCACTGTAACTTAGGGCGCAAGTTCTTTCTGAATAAGGAACTTGCGCCCTAATTTACGGCGGCGTATCGTATCTGAGATATGTTACGCCCGCCAATAGATACACCAATGTATCTGAATCCGGGCCACTGACTGTAAGAAGTCTAGCTCCTATGGAACCATAGTCACTGGCTGAAGAAGGAATCAATGAGCTGTTCTGAAATGTGTCCCGCCTCCATGACACACTTCCTGTCCACTTCCTGTTTGTGTTCCATGCTGGTTTCTGTCTTGCTTCCTCTGAAGTCATCCCCAGGCTCCAGCGTTATTGTGTCCTCTGAACATTCACAGCACAAGTCGGCTGTTATCTCGGGGACTTCCCTGGAAGCTTTTACATCACAGACTGGGACTGCCCTGCCACTGGAACATCTCCTGGATGCACTTACCTGCTACATGCCTGTTTCATCCACTATTTTGTACCCCTGCCCATTCACCTAAAAAAAGTGTCAAAAATAAAACGCAGCACACAGGGTATTAAAGTCATTTATTTAGGCAGCTCTGGCCTCTCTTCCAATTTCTTCTCTCCATTTCAGCTCTTCTCCCTCCTCCTCTGATGTCTTCTGCTGGTTCCTCTCCCCTCTCTGGTTCTCCTCTGGTCTCCGCTGATGTCTTCTAGCCCTCTCTGGTTCTTCTCCCTCTGTCCACTGTCTTTTGCCTCTGCTGGGTCTCCTCTCTGTGCTGTCTTCTCCCTCTCTTCCTCTGATGTTGCCTCCACACACTCTCCTGGTGTAATGCCAGATCCACCGTGTACTTTGACTTATAAAGACATGGGGCGGGGCCATCCAGTGACGTCATTTTGAGGCCACACCCCATATGATGTCACTGTCCAAGCATGATGGGGCGTGACATCATTAGGAGGCGTGTCCTCTATATGATGTCACCGGATGGCCCGCCCCATGTCTTTAGTCATAGCACATGGAAGATCTGGCATTACATTTGGAGAGCCATTGAGGCAACATCAGAAGAAGAACAGAGGGGGAAGACAGCACAGAGAGGAGATCAGGCAGAGGCAGAAGACAGTGGACGGAGAGAAAAGAACCGCAGAGGGCTAGAAGACATGAGCGGAGAGCAGGGGATAACCAGAGAGGGGAGAAGTACAGGCAGAGGCAGAAGACATCAGCGAAGGAGGGAGAAGAGCCGGAGAGGGGAGAAGAAATCAGAAGAGATGCTAGAGCTGCCTAAATAAATTACTTTAAAAACCTGTGTACTGAGTTTTATTTTTACTTTTTTTAGGTGAAAGGGTAGGGGTACAATGGTACTCATTCACACAGGGTGGGGGGCCATGATTTGGGGGTTGCCTTGTTAAAGGGGCCTTTCAGATTCCGATAAGCCCCCAGCTCACAGACCCTGACAACCAACGGCCAGGGTTGTCAGGAAAAGGCCCTTGTCCTCATCAACATGTCCAGGTCCAGGAGGGGGAACCCATGCCAATTTTTGTTTTTTTTATGTGACGTGGGGTTCCCCTTCAAGATCATCAGAACACAAGTCACATGTCAAAGTCGGATCAGATAAGACGGAGATCCATCTTTGATCCGACTTTAGTGATATTCAATGGACTGAATTAGGATCAAAGATGGACTAAAGTAGTGCAGGGAGCATTTTCAAAGTTGGACCAACTTGTGTCGGACCAGTTAAGATGGCTCTCATAGGGAAACATTGATTTTCACACGTTATGCAACATAATCTCCCAATGTCGGAGAGTTTATAGTACAAGTGTGAACTTGGCCTCACAGAATGCTCTTAAATGTGTGACAAATGATTCCACCAGTGTAGTGTAGAAGTGCAAAGTAGGTTCCAATATTTGCACCATTTTCTTCAGACATATATAAAGCATATTTGCTGATGCCTAATGTTATGCAGATACCTCATGTTCCTGGACTCCCAGCCATGTCATTCCTCTTCAGTTTCAATGTGCACAGCAAATTCAGCAAGCGTGACCTTTATTTTAATGTCATTAACCACTTAAGAACCTAGCCTAGAACAAACACCCTAGAGAATAAAATGGCGGTCATTGCAATACTTTTTGTCACACCGTATTTGCGCAGCGGTCTTACAAGCACACTTTTTTGGGAAAAAATTCACTTTTTTAAATAAAAGAATAAGACAACAGTAAAGTTAGCCCATTTTTTTTATATTGCAAAAGATAATGTTACTCTGAGTAAATTGATACCCAACATGTCACGCTTCAAAATTACGTCCGCTCGTGGAATGGCATCAAACTTTTACCCCTAAAAATCTCCATAGGCAAAGTTTAAAAAATTCTACAGGTTGCATGTTTTGAGTTACAGAAGAGGTTAGGGATAGAATTATTGCTCTCGCTTTGACGATCGCGGCGCTACCTCACATGTGTGGTTTGAACACCATTTTCATATGCGGGCGCTGCTCATGTATGCGTTCACTTCTGCACGTGAGCTCATCGGGATGGGGTGCTTTAAAAAAAAAAAAGCTATTTATTTTACTTTATTTTTTTGATTTTAACACTGTTTTTTTTTTTTTTTTTAATTGGGTCACTTTTATTCCTATTACAAGGAATGTAAAAAAAAAAAAATGACAGGTCCTCTTAAATATGAGATATGGGGTCAAAAAGATCTCATATTTGGACTTTAATGCAAAAAAAAAATTGTCATTTAAAAAAAATGACAACAAAAAAATTTCACTTTAAGACGTATTGGCGGAAGTGACGATTTGATGTTGCTTCTGCCCTGTAGTTATATGGAGATGGGCTGGGGCCATCTTCCCCTCACTTGTCTCCATACACAGGCAGGGACAGGATCGGATCGCTTCCGCCACTGCCGACCACTCCAGTAAGCAGCGGAGGGCACCGGAGAGCGGCGGGAGGGGGGCCCTCTCCAGCCGCTGATAAAAGTGATCTTGCGCCGCAGAGACCACTTTTATCTTGTAGCGGACCGCCCACTGAAGAAGAGAATACCCGGGTTATGGTAGCTAGTTGCTACCATAACAACGGTATTCCTCTTCAAACAGATCACGTATAATGACGGCGGGCGGTCCGGAAGTGGTTAAAGTAATACTAAAGCCCCGTGTTTTATTTTTTGAAAATAACAAACAGGTTATACAGTACGTACTTGCTCTGTGCAATTGTTTTACACAGAGCAACCTCAAGCCTCTTATTTTTAGGTCCTCAATCAGCAGTCCTGGCTCCTCCCTTCTGCCGAGTGTCCCTAATAGCAAGCCTCTTGCTATTGGGGCACTCCAGTAGGCTTGCTCTTGAGCTACGCTCTTATGAAGGGACTCAGCTCCACCCCCACTATCTCCTCATTGGCTATGATTGACAGTCAATGGCTCCCGCTGCTGTGTGAGCCATTGAGGAGAGAGAGAGACCTGGGAGAGCCCCTGCTCTCATGCACATTGCTGGATCGAGATGGGGCTTAGGTAATTATAAGGCGGGGCTGAGGCAGGAGTTGCATCCATAACGTTTTTTTACCTTAATGCATAGAATGCTTTAAGGTAAAAAAAAACTTTCTGCCTTTAGAACCACTTTAACCAAATATGGCAATGGCCATATTTGGTCAATGGCATCACCCAGGAGTCTTGCACACAGTTGTTGGTTTTCTTTCGGCAAGCATTATTCCTCATAATTAACATGGATTTGCATTGCTGGGTAATGTAATTGATTATATCATGAAACATTTAGATTTTTAATAAAGGATTTGTCAAAAAGTGACTCTATCTACTTTTTTTGTGAATTAGTAGGGATATTATGTACCCCTTATTCATGTTGGGGGGGGGGTGATATCCTTGGCCCTCTTTTTAAAAAAAAGGAGGTTCCAATGTATGATAAGCCTAAGCCCCTGCTAACAGACCCCCACAACCACTGTGTCAGTTTTGTGGAGGTCCCTGTCCTCATCAACATTGGGAGAAGGTGCTTTTCTGGGGGAGGGGAGACACATGTTGAGAACATGTGGCATGGTATTGTTCAGGAGAGGGACACACTCTTGTCTTCCCTTTTCCTGGCCTTCATGGCCACATGCTAAGAGTCTGGTATGGATGTTGGAAGGTTTGGGGGGAATTTTTTGTTTTTTGATTGGGGTTCTCCCTTGATATGCATACCAGACCCTCATCAAGCACAATGGTCTGATATGTGTTTGTAGGGGGAACCCCATTGCATTATTTTCATGAGTGGAGTCCCCCATTAACATCTATACCAGACTCTCTGCTAGGGTCTCATCCAGACATGTTATCTAAAGAATTTTGAATTTTTAACATCACCCTTTAAGCACAATTACATTTCTCCACCTTAAATGACCGTGCCTAGCCCCTTATGATATTTATTTGACAGTCCCTTGCCTATTAGCCTAGAAAATGGGCATTAGTGATTTTTATTTTTTAACATTCAGCTCCTATTGACATCAGTGTGGTTCAGATTCTGCATCTGAACCTTCAATAAGTTTGCAAAACCTAGGCATTCAATTCATCATTAGTTGTAGTTTAATGAAACAAAATTACATAAAACCCTAGCGACAACATATACAAAAAGTATATAACCAAATTTCAGTCAACTGAGCATGCAGTCAGCAGGTAGAACTCCATGCTCATTATCACGTGTTGTACACAGACTCCTTTGGGCCAGTGCTTGTAAATAACAGATTTGGGCCCGGATTCGGAAAGCCTTACGACGGGCGTATCAGTAGATACGCTGTCGTAAGTCCGAATCCGCGCCGTCGCAACTTTAAGCGTATGCTCAAACTGAGATGCGCTTAAATGTTGCTAAGATACGACCGGAGTAAGTCTCCTACGCCGTCGTATCTTAAAGCGGGAGTTCACCCATTTCTAAAACATTTTTTTTTCTTCCCCTAGATTCCTGCTCGTTCGGTCTAGGGGAATCGGCTATTTGTATTAAAATAGGTGCAGTACTTACCCGTTTTCGAGCTGCATCTTCTTCCGTCGCTTCCGGGTATGGTCTTCGGGAGCGGGCGTTCCTTCTTGATTGACAGTCTTCCGAGAGGCTTCCGACGGTCGCATCCATCGCGTCACTCGTAGCCGAAAGAAGCCGAACGTCGGTGCGGCTCTATACTGCGCCTGCGCACCGACGTTCGGCTTCTTTCGGAAAATCGTGACGCGATGGATGCGACCGTCGGAAGCCTCTCGGAAACCTGTCAATCAAGAAGGAACGCCCATTCCCGAAGCCCATACCCGGAAGCGACGGAGAGGATGCGTCTCGTAAACGGGTAAGTACTGCACCTATTTTTAAATAAATAGCCGATTCCCCTAGTAATAACGAGCAGGAATCTAAGGGGGAAAAGTGCCCTCTAAGGGTGAACCCCCGCTTTAACTGCATATTTACGCTGGCCGATAGGGGCGTGTATGCTGATTTACGCCTAGAATATGTAAATCAGCTAGATATGCCTATTCACGAACGTACGCCCGGCCGTCGCAGTACAGATACTCCGTTTACGTAAGGCTTTTTCTGGCGTAAAGTTACCCCTGCTATATGAGGCGCAGCCAATGTTAAGTATGGACGTCAGGCCAGCATTACGTCGTTTGCATAAGTCGTTCACTACTGTGCGTAATTTACGTTCACGTCGAAAGCATTGACTTTTTGCGGGTTAATTTGGAGCATGCGCACTGGGATGCGCCGTTCGTAAAAAGCGTCATTTACGTAGGGTCACAATGATTTTACATAACACACACCCACATCTTACACATTTGAATTAGGCGGGCTTACGCTGGCCAATTTACGCTACGCCGCAGCAACTTACGGAGCAAGTGCTTTGTGAATACTGCACTTGCCTGTCAAAGTTGTGGAGGTGTAGCGTAAATAGGATACGCTACGCCCGCAAACAAATACGCACTCCCTACCTGAATCTAGCCCTAAGTCTTCAGGTGGAGCTTTTATTTCCTACATCCCAACATTACCAGTACAGAAATGAGTGACTGGTCACCAGTAAAAATGTTATTGTTCTTACTGTGCCCCAGTATATAGAATATACATTATTGGACAGTCAATTATTTACATAATTAATGGCCACCTGTTCTGCACAAATCCCAATAAACAAAATTTACCAGACAGCCAACACCCTCCCCCCCTTAAGCTGCAATAGGCAGTGGACAGGGTGTTTACATGCCACAGCCATGATGCTTTGCGGCCGCGCCTAAGTTCACCCAACTTGCAGCTACAAATTCAAATAACTGGGGAAGCACAACAAACACCCTGCATTGCACATGATTACCACACATTTGTTGGAAAAAATAGGCTTAAAGCAGGTTGTGAGGAGGCATCACATTGCTTTCTCACCACCTGTCAGTAGTTTCTGGAGCACAAAGTGACTTCAGTTCTAACTAATGAGGGTGTCTGCATCAGCCCTAGACCTCAAGTAGTTAGAAATTGTGATTCAGGTGCTTTAATTTCTTCCTACAGTCAGGCCTGACTGCTATGATTTTAAGAAAAACTCCTGCAGCCACCACCATCACTTTTCCTCTTTTCATAAATTAGAGTTGAGGAGGCCAACAGGTTATCAGAGAGGATCCTGTCGCCATCAGGAAATGCAGCAGAAGATTTTTTTAGTAACATCTCAAAGTGATTTGTGTTCCCTCTGTGTTTTTTGGGGAGATAGGCCATTTTATGGTTGTATCTGAGACTTAAAGTGGAGGTTCAGATGTTTTTTTCTTTAAAAGCCAGCAGCTACAAATACGGCAGCTGCTGACTTCTAAAAAATGGACACTTACCTGTCCAGCGCGCCCGCGATGTCAGCAGCCGAGGCTGAGCAATCGCTCTGTCCTCGGCTGCTTCCGCCGCCATCCTCGGTGAGGGAATCAGGAAGTGAAGCTTTGCGGCTTCACTGCCCGGTTCCCTACTGCGCATGCGCGAGGATCGCGGCGCACCGTCACTGGTCCACGCTGTCTCCTGGGAACAGTGTTTCTCAGAAGACCGCAGGGGGGGGTGGGTGACGTCACAGGCTGGATTCCCCGCAGGGATCCGAACCCGGAAGTTGTGCAAATACCTGTCTCAGACAGGTATCTGCACCCCCTCCCCCCTGAAAGATGCCAAATGTGATACTGAAGGGGGGGAGGGATCCCCTGTTCTCCCATGCCATCTGGTCGGATTGACAGCACACAAAGAAGAAGGAGGAACATCAGTTTCTCCCTCTCCTCTGTGAAAATTGAGGCCTTAAGTGACGAAGATTTCATCACTTACAGTATTATTTCTGCATTTACCTGGCCTTGGAGGGCAGATCAGGGGTCTAATAAACCACAGATTTCTCCATAAAGAGGACATGTCACTACCCAAGGTATCACAAGGGGTGATAAATATCACTAGTTTTTGTTAAGGTTATCTGAAAGATGGGTTTCAAATGTTTTGACAGGGGCACAGTTTCAGTGCTTGCCATAGGCGCCATTTTCACTAGAAACGCCTCTGGCTGAACCACACTACCATATAGAAAATTAAAATGGGCAAACTCGATGGACTACTCAGTCTTTTTCTGCCATCACTTTTCTATCTTTCTCTTTTTCAAACTGCACTGTACAGCCAATGTAAAAAATGTTTGGCTGTTGTCTCTCACATATTACTAAAGTTTATTTCAAGATAAAACGATTGAGCAATAATTGTGGCATTGTCTCTCACATAATAGACTCTAATAAAATCTGCCTTGTCTCTTTCTTCTTGCTGCCTATTCAAGTACTCTCATATTGTCCTACACTAGCCAACTTCTACCAAACACATATGCCGCGTACACACGATGGGTCAAACCGATGAGCACGGTCTGATGGACCGTTTTCATTGGACCAAACCGATCGTGTGTAGGCCCCATCGGTTATTTATCCATAGGTTAAAAAAAAATCAATCTTGTTTTAAATTTAACTGATGGATACCTAACCGATAGAAAAAAAAACGATCGTTTGTAGGCACGTCCATCAGTTGAAAATCCACGCATGCTCAGACTAAATTAGGGGACGGGAGGGCTTGTTCTGGTAAAACTAGCATTCGTTATGGAGATAGTACGTTCATCACGCTGTAACAGACAGAAAAGCGCGAATCAGCTCTAACCAAACATTTACTAACACGAGGTAACACAGAATCAGCAAAAGCAGCCCCAAGAGTGGCGCCATTGGATTTGAACTACCACTTTATAGTGCCGTCGTACGTGGTTTACATGACCTCGTTCTGACACGTTCGGTTTTTTAACCGATGGTGTGTAGGCACGACTGACCATCAGTCAGCTTCATCGGTTAACCGATGAAAACAGTCCATCAGATCGTTTTCATCGGATGGACCGACTGTGTGTACAGGGCATTACCTGAAGTATGTGTTTTGAATATTTAAGGCATAATAGAGGGATGAAAGAGGGTGAGGGAAATTTAGTTATGTTTTTTACATATTTTTTTTACTTTATTTCTTTATTAGTTATAGAAATACATACATGGATAACAATAATTCAGTAAGAGTTATCATGTAATTGAATAAACAAGATGTCACATGATATATACATAATACATAATTTGGTATACCTAGAGTTTTGAGCCATGTGTACTAATTGTTTACCTGGATCTAATGGTGGAATAAGTATAGCCATAGCTTTAAGATCTGGTGTGGCTACTACTTACACTGGTCAATTCAGGCCTATTAAATAAATAAAAAAATCAGGTGTTGCAAAAATTTCTTATAAAATACTTTTTTTTACATGTAAGTGTATCAGATTGAAGTTATGTTGTGGCAAAGTTAAAGGTAAAATTTTAAAAATCAAATACACATCCAAAATATGGGACTTCAGTATACACTGTCGCTGACACTGTCCATGAAGATAAAACTGTTCCATTGTAATTTAATAGATTGATGTTATATCCATGGCACATCCTTCTCCTTGCTGCAAGATTATCTATTGTCATCACTCTACTACACTAGTCACCATGGAGTGTTGCCTATTGCAGTGTGTGTTAGCTCAGTTTACACCTCACTTAAATGATTAATGATACATAAAAATGATTGGTTAATAACCTGTTGTCTATATAAAATTAAAACACACCATAGCAGTGGAAAAAGAAAATAATTAGTTTATTATACAGAAAAAGAAACTTGTATTAATCCCATAACCATACCAGAAATGATATTACTTTTGATCAGAGAGAATATCGCTGATACACATACAACATACAAGTAATGTTATAACATATAACATACAAACAATAAGATTGCAGTACAGGATTCAACAGTATGGTTAAGACAAGTAGTAGTTATAACATGTAAGATACAAACAAGAAGATTGCAGTAAAGGATTCAACAGTATGGTTAAGACAAAAAGTAGTTATAACATGTAAGATACAAACAAGAAGATTGCAGTAAAGGATTCAACAGTATGGTTAAGACAAAAAGTAGTAGTTATAAAGGGAAAAACAGATTATAGAAGAGAATAAGGAAATTATAGGGTATATTTACAGAGTCCTTCATCAAGGTTCCCAAGTCAGATCATGATCCAGTCTGTCTCTTAGTCAAGCTAGCACTGATTTTTTATACCCTCTAAGAATTAACAAAAAAAAACCCCTCTGCTGTGATTGGTCGAATATGTGTCCTTTTCAAGATGGCAATTAAAGACTCCCGACCCACCCAGTATCGCCATGTCCGTCCTGTCCTATTGTGGCTTGTAATTAGACAAAGGGTGAAAGGAATCTCTTTTAATATACACACCCACACCTGGTATTATTATCTGATTAACACAGTCCTAAATTTGGTCCTAAAACAGGAGATGACCGGAAATTCTTGTAATTCAAATGAGGAGATACTTCTTATCAGACAATATATTGTGCTGTAAATAAAAATGGTATGCAGCTATTCTTGGACAGAGTAGTCATACCAGTATGCTAAGGGCCCCTGCAGTTTCTGGCCTCCCTTCAGAACAATAGGACAATGTGACTAATTGAATTAAAACCTGACACCGGTAACTGGTTCTCAAGACAGCAAATGCATGTACAGTAGTGGCTCTGTCTTATACATTAATATTTTTCCCAATGGTTCCCCTGGTACAAATATGAAATTCAACATTTCTATAACAAGTGCTGTACTAGTAACCAGGTAGGGGATAGAGATAGGGGGCCAGATTCAGGTACAATTACGTTGCTCCCCCGCGGCGTAACGTATCTGATTTAAGTTACACCACCGCAGGTTTACAGCCTTTGTGCCTGATTCACTAAGCTCTTACCTGTAAACTTGCGGCGGTGTAGCGTAAATCCACTCTGCGCAAGCCCGCCTAATTCAAATGGGGCGGGCACCATTTAAATTAGGCGCGTTCCCGCACCGAACGTTTCCCGAAATGCTTTGCGCGAAATTACAGCGCCCCAACGTTTTTTTTGAACGGCGACGTGCGTTACGGCGTTTCGTATTCCCGGACGTCTTACGCAAAAAAAAAAATAATCGAAATTCGACGCAGGAACGACAGCCATACTTTAACATGGCTGTTCTAAAGATAAGCTATGTTAAAGCAGGTGTAACTTTGCGATGAGAAAAACCGACTAGCGACGACGTACGAGATTGCGACGAACGCGCGGATCTTCGTGGATCGCCGTAACTAGTCATTTGCATATTCTACGCCGACCGCAGTGAAATCGCCACCTAGCGGCTGGCCTAGAATTGCATCCTAAGATCCGACGGTGTAAGTCAATTACACCTGTCGGATCTTAGGGATTCTATGAATCAGTCGCATAGTTAGGACGGGCGGATCACAGAGATACGACGGCATATCAGGAGATACGCCGTCGTATCTCTTCTGTGAATATGGCCCAGGGTGTGTGTCAGACTACTGTTTCTTGTCATGGTAGCTTGCTTTTTGCTGTGACTGGAAAAAAATGTAAAAGAAAATAATCAGCAAAACCTTTTTTGATATTTAATATTGAATTACGATTTATACTTGGTAAAGGTTCATTGTGTTTTCAACCACCTTGTGCCTGCTTTAGCCAAAAGACGAATACATTGCGGGCCTTGATTGCCAGGAGGGCGTTCATGTACATCCTCCTGGAAACACTCTCCACACACGCCCCCACTGACGTGCATCGAGGAAAATCTGTGATGACCCTCAAAAAACATTTTGATGGCCTTTAAAAAACATTTTGAGACCAGCAGTGCTCATGTAAAGTAACAAAATTGCTGCTGGACTTTGTGATAACTGTTGCTTCAGCTGCTTCTGGAAGGAGATAAACTAAAGCCACTTTAACATTCAAAAAAAAAAAATCACCTGTATATCAGGTTTCAAAATCTCAAGGGAACAATGTCATGTCTTAATAACGTATTAATCTTTTCCCTCTGGTGATCAGAATGCCTAAGGCTATTTTTACTCTTTGACAAATCAAGCATTGTTATCATACAGTAATAACACTCTAAATGTCAATTTAGCAACTTTTTATCTTAATCAATTTTTGCATTGCAAAAAGAGCAAATTCTGCTGAAAACAAGATCAAAGACTCAATTGGTTAAACAACAAAAAAAGAATTTACATTATATGTAATATATATTTATATAAATCCCCACAAAATAGCAGGGCACACTTTTTTAAACAAGCACTTTACAGCTCAAAAATTTATAAAAAAAAACACTTTGAAGGACAGGAACTTAGAATAAGCCCTTGGTTTAACACTGAGCAAACAAAGCAGGAAGTTTTATGCTAAGCCTCCTGCTGATAACTACTTCTCTTACACATGTAGACCTGAAGCTCCAAGGTGACATGTTTTGTTTTGCCACTGCCCTCTCCCTATATAACAACAAGCTGTCTCTAAGCTAGGCTGCTTGCTTCCTGATCCACCTTTTAGCAGTTCCTTCATTTGATGGCAAAATGCCTGTGCCTTTTCTCAGGATCCATGACAATCAAGTCCTCAATAGTCCATTGATGCTTCTGGAGGAGATGATGAATGACACAAGTTTGTTAGGACATAAGCTGTGTTTTACATGAGCTAGTTAGGATAAGTCAATTTTGGAACTTGAGTATAACTTGCAAATTTTCTGGAAAGCAGAGAAAACATATCCTTTGTTTTGAATTCCTGCAATGTTCCTTTTATACACTTATTCCGATAAAAACATTCTAGGTGACAATATTCTAGGATAAAGGTGTATTTTACTAAAGCCACTTTGGCTGTTTGGGTATTCGCCCCAGACTTTTTACTGATTCAGCAGGAGCCCTGGCAAAGCACCTTGTCCCCACGTTGATGAGAACAATGTGGACCCCACATAGTGATTTCATTTTTTACACTATCCTTGTTTGTTTACATTCACCTGTCAGTCACAAATCCCCAACTGACATTTTAATAGTTGTGCTAGTTGGAAATTAGCCACTAGCTGGTAGGACACCAACGAGTGCTAACTACCAGATGAAGCTATCACATTCAGCAATAATAATACCACTGATAAATGTTTCACACTGCAGCTGGAGGCTCCCTAGGCCAAACACCAATTTGTTTGGCTGTCCGCAAAGGATTCTCCATAGATTGTACACAGTGCTGAGGTAAGTTATTATTTAAAATTATTATTTATTATTTACCTGGCTAGTTGAATGCCTTTAGCATTAGTTATCTATTTTTAGATAGTTTTAGATAGCTATTTTTGCTATTGGCGAATGTTAACTCTCATAGTCAAGTCATCTTATGGCTATTTTTCCCTTCAAACTATTACACAAATATTACAAACATTACGGGTATTATTCATTATGCCTGAGACATTTGCAAAAAGTGATTTTTTTCATAAACAGACCCCTAAATGTCTGTTGATTTTTGCAGGGACATTAAAACTGATTTGTTACTTTTGTATATTGTGGTAATTTGATTACTTACCAGTTTGTTTATCTATATTTTCAAGGAGGAAGGGCTATTACACTGAATGCCCAGAGATACAGTTGATGATTCCGCTGGTAAATACCAACTAGATAATTAAATAAAACTTTACTATATATATATATATAAAAGGCTCTAAGCATACCCAGCCCATAAAAGTCTTTAAACACATATGTTTATATGGATCCTGGATTCATGTATTATTGGAGTGAACTGTGTGTGTGAACTGGATATTAGGTAATCTAACTACCAGTAATGTAAAGGAGATAAGAAACATTCTTATTCATTAAATGTGGTTCTTTAAATTGTTCCATCATTGACATTTTAAAACCAAAGTAGATACCAAGAAGATGCTAACAGATAGTACCAGCCAAATATAATCTCTGAAAACAAAATGTCTAGTTAAGATTAAAAACAGAGACATAATACACAAAAGCAGGAATTCATACTTCTTTACCCATGGGGCCATTTCAGATGAAATAAGCTCAATGCAAAAGCTTGTGTTTAGTTACATGACATTGTTGCCAGTTACAGTACATTTAAGGTATGTACTATTAATATATGATCACATTAGTATGTTTTATACGTTTATAAAGTAAACCCTCTTCTTACATTGCTATATGAATTTTATTGCCCTACAACACTAGTGTTAGTGCGAAACGCATCAGAAGTTGCGTTTTATTTTATTTCACTTTGCTGTGACTTGTAGTGCTGTCCTTTTTTCAATAAAGGCTAAAAAAAAATTCAGTGTGCGGCTGTCCAGAGACAATCTTTGTTCCTGCTTTCCTACAATACTATGCACTGAAATAGAAAAAAAGACACAACCTTCAAGTCTGAAGCAATGCATTCATTTATTATCTACAGTACATAATATTGCAATTGGCACTGTGAAAAGTGCAAAATTTGCTTCCAGCCACAACAATTTCTCTTATGTTTGTATACAGTTCATATCCAATTTTCTACTCATAGGTTTCATGTCCTCAAATGACCAATCAAATATTTAAATATTTGAACAGGATTATAAACTTATAGGGCCAGATCCACAGATGAAGTACTCCGGCGTATCTACTGATAAGCCGGCGTACTTTCAAATTTCCTGCGTCGTATCTTTAGTTTGAATCCTCAAACCAAGATACGACGGCATCTGGGTAAGATCCGACAGGCGTACAGCTTCGTACGCCTTCGTCGGATTTTAGATGCAATACTTCGGCGTCCGCTGGGTGGAGTTTGCATCGTTTTCCGCGTCGGGTATGCAAATTAGCTATTTACGACGATCTACGAACGTACGCGCGGCCGTCGCATTTTCTAACGTCGTCTGTAGTCGCCTTTTTCCAGCGTATAGTTAAAGCTGGTATTTTTCGGCGTATAGGTAGACTTGCCATGTTAAGTATGGCCGTCGTTCCCGCGTCGAAATTTGAATTTTTATTTTTGCGTAAGTCGTCCGTGAATAGGGATGGACGTAACTCATGTCTAAGTTAAAAAAATGACGTTGTTGCGACGTCATTTCGCGCAAAGCACGGCGGGAAATTTCTGGACGACGCATGAGCAGTTCATTCGGCGTGGGGACGCGCTTCATTTAAATGAAACCCGCCCCCTGATCGCCGATTTGAATTAGGCCGCCAGAAATACACTACACCGCCGTAACTTAGGGCGCAAAATCTTTGTGGATTTGAAAGTACGCAAGGTAAGGTACGGCGGCGTAGCGTATCTCTGATACGCGGCACAGATGTAAATGTATGTGGATCTGGCCCATAGATCATAAAATGGCTGGCTGATTTACAAAATGCCTAGGAATTTTATTATGTAATATTTCTTGATTATCAAAACTACAATTTTCCACTTTAACAGGGATGACATGGCAAAATACTTAGGCTTTTGAATGCATGACCCGCCAACATGGAATCCAGAATTGGCATTTTCTTCTGCAAAGGTACTGTGTATTTTAGGGAATCAGATTTTTTTTTTTTTTGGGTAAGGAAGCAAAGGTTCTCCATTGACTAATGTGCTTTAAGAAAGTTGTTAATTACATGTTTTATATTGCTCTTAAAATTATTCCCCTCTCCCTTTACCCTGGTTCTTTATTGGAATTTAAGCTCTATTGGTGAAAGGAAATGATTCAAACAAGGATAAAGTAGTTAATGGAATTATTCATTTTAATACATTTTGCTCTAATAATTATTGTAAATGTTTGTTTTAAATATGCTGATAGAACTTGGTAGACACATGTTGTTCTAGATATGAGAACACAAAAGTGGAAAATATTTTGAAATAAAATAAAGTTAGAAAAAGACAGATAAAATCCTTCTGAAAGAATGTTGTCCACATCACATCTTCCGAAACAAGTGTAACTTTTATGATTGACACAACAATGCTGAAGCAGACACCGTACATTTCTGGATAACATTTCTGCAGGAGTCTTTTCTCGGAGATGGCTTGTCACTGCATCCTTTCACCAAAGACTTATATCCACAAACAAGCTTTTCTTGAACATCAAGAAGCCTCATATCTCTGCCTTTCCCCATATTTTCTTGAACAAACATAATTACTGAAGCACTTCAAAGAAAATCCCACTCTCCACTTGACTTTAAAATAATCCGGTGTTACCCTTGGAGCATTCTGGGGATGTGACAAAGAGCAGATTCTTGTCCTGTTGTCTATCTTTTTGTAGCTGTTATTTTTATAGAACAATGGCATCTTCAAATGCATATGTTAAGGTAGTAAGAATACTGGATGACTTGTACATTAGCACAAATTTATGTACCAACATAAACCTTAATTTTTAATAATTTGCTTGACAGGTTATTGTCAGCTTCATTAAGATGAAAAGCTGTGAGGAGTACTTGCTAACTTGCTGTAAAATAATGAACTTGCAATAAATTTTAATGAGAAAAATACATGTTGAAGACATCAGGTGATTATTGTTCATTGCTTTCCACATGTAATTTTGGTCATGTATTTTCAGTACAACATTATACATGACTCCCATTTTATTTGAATAATGATAATACAATATGTTTATCCTATTTAAATGTATCTATATGTTTTAATTTCTTTTTATTTATTATTAGTTTTTAACAGTAAAAAATAAGTCATAATTTGCAATACATTTATTTATTTTTCACAAACACACAAAGCTTATCTCTAATGTGTAATACTTGTTGAACGCTCTCCTAAAGTTTATACAGTTTGGCACTTTGCAAACAAAAACATTACATTTACAAACAGATCTAAACTCAATAATTACATTTCGTATAAACTTCAATCTTTTTCATGAAAAAATACCTGGGATCCTGTCAATAAGATGCTTTTGATTATGGTGTGGCAACCGTCTACCAATTGTACTTCTGTATTGTCACCCTGTTAAAGGCACCACTGTTTGAGATCGTTTGTTTTTTAAAAGAAATCAAATAAAAATGTAAGGCAGTGTAAACACAACTAAAATTACCTCTTTGACACCAAAGATGATCACATTTTTACAGAATTTTTCAATTAAGCTTTGAGGTAGCTAAAACACGGAGCTTGGTAATAGTGCACTAGATACAATGTGTCATTAATACACAGGTCACATATAGAGGACGAGGAGGTGAATGGGTTAATATACAGGTCAAACAGGATGTAAGGATGGTGATGAGGAGGTTAATGTGCAGGATAAGGGAGGTGAAGACATTGAAATAAAGATCAAAAGAAACAAAACAGGATGGAGATAAGATGTACAGCTCACGCTTAGAGAAGAAGATAGTGGGTGAGAGGATTCAAAAAGATCCCACAAATTAATAATTAAACTAATTAAAATGTCCCACCTTGAATCTGTTGCTGCCTATCCTTCATTTACTAAATCCTTTCTTGACATAATCATCCTTCCCCTCCCTCTGTTGTGGGAAGAAAGGGTAAGCTCCACTTGCAGTGTTTTCACTTGTGTTGGCTCTGAATGGCCATTCCAGTGATTACAAGGCACAAAGCTACTCTCACTGGCTCTGTTACCTTTGCCTGTAATCTGCACTTTCCAATGCTAGCGATTTCAAATGGCGACTCAAAAATACATGTCCACCTTTCCACAATATTTTTTTTTTTGTTACAATGTGGCAGTATAGAGGTGGTTTAAATGTATGTTAAGTCAAAATTCCCAGAATAGGACAGAGTGAGTGAGAGGTTACCTGTATTTATCGGCATATAACATGCACAGGTGTATAACACACACCTTCATTTTAAGAGGGAAGTTTCAGGAAAAAAACTTAAATTAAAAAAAAAAGAACTTTGAAGCAAAATAAGGATCAGGGCCCATCAATGCGGCCTGATCAATGCCTATCTGCAGCCTCAAAATTTCCCATCAATACAGCTCGATCAATGCCCATCCGCAGCCTCACAATTGCCCATAAATGCATCTTGATCAATGCCATCTGCAGCTTCACGATTGCCCATCAATGCAGCTTAATCAATGCCCATCTGCAGCCTCATCATTGCCCATCAATGCAGCCTGATCAATGCCCATCTCAGGGAGGGGGCAGGATGAGCGCCGTCAGATTATATACAGCGAGAATCTCCTATTTACTCGGCAGCCTCTTTAATACAAAGTCTTGCCTCTTAGACCAGACAGAACACTGGTCCAATGCCATCCCAGGAGACAGGACTTCCTAATACAGAGGCTGTTGAGTAAACAGGAAATTCTCGCTGTATGTAACTGCAGTATCGGCGTATAACACGTACACTATTTGCAACTGATTTGCAGGGTTAAAAAGTGAGTGTTTTACGCCAATAAATACAATACTTTCTGTTCTGCTAATAACATTTTACCAGAGAGGAGGGGATGGGAACTATTCAACAGCAACACAGACAGATAAATAAATGTCTATGGTATAGTAAGGAAATGCTAAAACCCCTTTCAGAGTTTTATTTTTACCTATATTCCTGTTGCAGATTTCCCCTCACTTCCTGCCTGCAGAAACTGTTATTATAAACTGAAACTGTTATTATTATATGACAGGACTTGGGGGAAATTCTCCCAAATGGAGCAGTGTAAATCTAACAGGAGTTCTTATTCTTCCCCACTCTATTCAAAACTAGAAAATAGTTTTTGGTTTGATAAACACTTTAGCTTTTTTAATTGCATTTTTATTAGGATTTTACAATGTGTTAACTTTTGTCTACATCAGGCTCTGTGCAGAGATGTGCATGTAATGAATGTGTATATTTAAAAAAATATGTATGCTTTGTTCTGAGGTTTATGTGTGTTTGTAAATCTGGCAATAGATGGATAAAAAGCTGAGTTTTGATCCATTTATGGGTAGGCTGGTTGTGCTAAATTTGATCTATCGATCGACTTTATTGCAACTAGCCTGTCAGGTTTTCTTCAAATGATCATTGCCGGTAGCTATAGCCACTAGCAGTGATCATTGTGTTCTGATGGTGAGGAAACCTCCAGCTTTCAGAATACAATAGCATAATGGGAGGGATTCTCCTATCAACACTGAAGTGATTTATTTTCCTTCAACCTGTGGTTGAAGGAAAGAAGTGTGCTTAATGTATGGCCAGCCTTAGACTTTAACTTGTGATATGGTAATTAAGAGGTATTTTGTAGCTATGTAAAGGTAGGCATATGTTTTCAGTTTATACAAAAAACAGGCCAAGGTTCTATTGAGCAATGTCTCCTAGCAATGTTCTTGCTTTAGAGTAGGTATATTAATCCTGGATAAAGGACAGTGAGCAAGAGCACTGTTACCTGAAAGAGAAATGTAGGAGTAAGGCCTTGTACACACGATCAGTCCAAACTGATGAAAACAGACTGATGGTCTGATGGTCTGATGGTCTGATGGACTGATGGTCTGATGGTCTGATGTGCCTACACACCATCAGTTCAAAATCCGATCGAGTCCAACGCGGTGACGTAAAACACAATGACGTGCTGAAAAAAAAACGAAGTTCAATGCTTCCAAGCATGCGTTGACTTGATTCTGAGCATGCGCGGGTTTTGAACCAATGCTTTTGCGTACTAACCATCGGTTTTGACCGATCGGTCATCAGTTCATCAGACCGATTTTAAAGCAAGTTCTAAAACTTTGGACTGAAGGACAAAAGTCTGATGGGCCATACACACGGTAGGTTTGGACTGATGAAACTGAACCTCAGTCCGTTTTCATCAGTTTGGGCTGATCGTGTGCACAAGGCCTAAGAGGCATGATTCACTCCAGGCAGGGGCGTACCTAGAGCATTTGGCACCCAGGGCGGATCCTACATCTGGCCCCCCCCCCCCCCCAACGTTTACCTGGAAAAACACCCACAATTTTTTTTCATGTTTTCAAGAACATGTATTGCACGAATTTGTAAACTTTACATCAACTTAAAAAAAAAAAAAAAAAAAAAAAAACATAGGTTTAAGTAAGTTAATAACTTATTTTCCAATTTCAATTATTTATAACATTTACTCAACAGATAATACTGCTTTTTTTTTTTTAACAAAACCATAGCATAGCAAACGCCTGGATTCTGCACACTGTAAATCGCACATGTCTACATTCTGCACACTGTAAATCACATATGCCTACATTCTGCAACCCTCCCAATCAGGTCAGCTACAGTGTTACACTATACACATGGCAGGGGGTGGCGGGCACAGTAATCACCCCCCCCCCCCAAATCAGGGCTGTCTTAATAGCATCATGGGCCCCTGGGCAAAGCAATGCTCTGGGGCCCCTACAATGGAGACAGTGCAGGTAAACAGACATCAAGTTGGTAGGAGGTAGGGGATATCTAGGGTGTAGAGGGGTCAGAGTGCTGGAGGGATATCTGGGATGTAGAGGGGCAGCCCGGGGCCCAAGGAACAGCTGCTTTGGGGAAAGAGCAGGGGCCCCCATGCAACTGGGGCCCCTGGGCAGTGCTCAGTGTGCCCTCTCATTAAGACAGCCCTGGGGCAGCTACATACAGTGCTAGTACACATGGCAGGGGGTGGCGGACACAGTAATCACCCCCCCCCCCCAAATCAGGTCAGCTACATACAGTGCTAGTACACATGGCAGGGGGTGGCGGACACAGTAACCCCCCCCCCCCCCAAATCAGGTCAGCTACATACTGTGCTAGTACACATGGCAGGGGGTGATGGACACAGCAATCACCCCCCCAAATCAGGTCAGCTACATACTGTGCTAGTACACATGGCAGGGGGTGATGGACACAGCAATCACCCCCCCAAATCAGGTCAGCTACATACTGTGCTAGTACACATGGCAGGGGGTGACGGACACAGCAATCACCCCCCCCCCCCAAATCAGGTCAGCTACATACAGTGCTAGTACACATGGCAGGGGGTGGTGGACACAGCAATCACCCCCCCCAAATCAGGTCAGCTACATACAGTGCTAGTACACATGGCAGGGGGTGACGGACACAGCAATCACCCCCCCCCCCAAATCAGGTCAGCTACATACTGTGCTAGTACACATGGCAGGGGGTGGCAGACACAGCAATCACCCCCCCCCCCAATCAGGTCAGCTACATACAGTGCTAGTACACATGGCAGGGGGTGGCAGACACAGTAATCACCCCACCACAACCCCCCCCCCAAATCAGGTCTGCAACATACAGTGCTAGTACACATGGCAGGGGGTGGCAGACACAGTAATCACCCCCCCCCAACCCCCCCCCCCAAATCAGGTCTGCAACATACAGTGCTAGTACACATGGCAGGGGGTGGCAGACACAGTAATCACCCCCCCCCCCACAAATCAGGTCAGCTACATACAGTGCTAGTACACATGGCAGGGGGTGGCAGACACATCAATCACCCCCCCCCCCCCACAAATCAAGTCAGCTACATACAGTGCTAGTTGTACACATGGCAGGGGGTGGTAGGCACATCAATCACCCCCCTAAATCAAGTCAGCTACTACATACAGTGCTAGTTGTGCACATGGCAGGGGGGTCCCCCTCCCCCCAAATCAGGTCAGCACACACAGGGTGGCAGAGCAGGCAGACACACTCCTCCAGGCTCTTCTTCATGCAACACCCCCCAACCCCCCCCTCACCACTGTTGTCCAGCCTCAGGCTCTCAGACTCAGCCTCTGCTAGGGAGTAACTTGGGAGGTCCAGATGGATTCGATTCCTGATCCTGCCTCACTGCCTGTGTCTGTATTTGAAAGCAGCAGCCGAGCCGCCCCAGCGGAGAGAGATGACAGACACAGGTTGAGGCCGCAGTGGTGGGTGGAGGCGGAGCTAGCAGGAGGGAATTCAGTGAATAAAACGAGTGGACAATCTGGACTAGTCCATTGCGGCCGCGGCGATGGGGGTGTTCTAAAAAACACCTAAAGGGAAATGGAGCAGCCAGACCCAGCAGGGATGCCTTGGGATGATTAGACAGTATCACCCGACTTGGGTATGGAGTGCACCCCACATAGCGAAGTCACTCGGCCACTGACACCCCTTCAATGTGTGGTACCTGGGGCGGACCGCCCCCGCCGCCACCCTATTGGTACGCCCCTGACTCCAGGATAGAAATGTCATCCTCTGAATAAAAAAAATTGTTTTAACAGTCATACTCAGCAAGGGAAAAAACAAAAAAACTAAAAATATATATAACTGAAACATGATCGTCACTTGTTCTGGAGCACTCTTATGTCACTGCTAAAGACTCTAATGTCGCGTACACGCGGTCGCTTTATGTGATTTAAAATAAACTACATTTTTAAAAACGTCATTTTAAATGACCGTGTGTGGGGAAAACCTTGTTTTATGTCTTCTGAAAAACGACAAAAAAAAAAATTAGAGCATGCTTCAATTTTTTGTGTCGTTTTTCAAAACGTTGTTTTTTTGTGTCACAAAAAATCACAGTGTGTCTAAAACGACGTTTAACCACTTCCCGACCACTTTAAATGCATTTTTTGCTGTGAAAATGACAATGGTCCCAAAAATGTGTCAAAATTGTCCGAAGTGTCCGCCATAATGTCGCAGTCACGAAAAAAATCGCTGATCGCCGCCATTAGTAGTAAAAAAAATAATAAAAATGTAATAAAACTATCCCCTATTTTGTAAACGCTATAAATTTTGCGCAAACCAATCGATAAACGCTTATTGCGATTTTTTTTTACCAAAAATAGGTAGAAGAATATGTATTGGCCTAAACTGAGGAAAAAAAATTTTTAGATATGTTTTTGGGGGATATTTATTATAGCAAAAAGTAAAAAATATTGCATTTTTTTCAAAATTGTCGCTCTATTTTTGTTTATAGCGCAAAAAATAAAAACCGCAGAGGTGATCAAATACCACCAAAAGAAAGCTCTATTTGTGGGGAAAAAAGGACGCCAATTTTGTTTGGGAGCCACGTCGCACGACCGCGCAATTGTCTGTTAAAGCGACGCAGTGCCGAATTGTAAAAACCCCTTGGGTCATTTAGCTGCATATTGGTCCGGTCCTTAAGTGGTTAAAACAATGTTTTTAAACCCGCGCATGCTCAGAAGCAAGTTATGAAGTGAGCTTCAATGGAAAAGAGTGCTGAACGTAACCGCGCTTTGCTAGAGCATTTTGAAAAAACAATGGCAACGTCGTTTTTGAAAATTAAGTTTACTTCACAAAAAATGTCGTTTTTTTTTAATAAAAAAAAAACGACCGTCTGTACGCGGCATTAGTCAGAAACAACAGCAATGGCATTTCTTGTCATCACTAACTGTGTTACAAATGTTAAAATTGTTTAAATTAACATCATTTCCATAACACATTAGTGATCAAATCACGGTTTCCTACACTTTCATGGATAAAGGTGGCATTTCTTCCAGAACTGAGTAAATGTCTTTGACAATCATCAAAGAGTATGCTTAAAGTATTTTTCCACTTTTTCAGTCAAATTTGAGAAAACATCACTATATGTTCATTATATGTTTCCATTCACACAGCATACCTAAAAATAAAAAAATAAATATATATTTCTTACCTTTTCAATGTTTATTTGGAGCAGGCCTCTGAGCAGAATGCAAGCCATTCTAAACAGTTTCACAGTGACTCTATCCTGTGACAAAGAGGGACAGATTGAGCTATCCTTCATTAAAATACAATAAAATTCCAGCGTCTAGATCTGTAACTCTTTGTTAGGACAGACAGTGGTCAATTCTAGTTTACAACCAATAATAAAATATGCCAGCACAGTACAGAAGTGGTAATTATGGTAAAGCACTCACAACTCCCTTATAAACTATTACAGAACAAAGAAAATTATGCAGGTCTTTTTCTGTTTTGAGGTTTTCTGAAGGAGCATCTAAAGCTGAAGTCTAGGTATGATCTTTATTGCATAGTTACATTGGACCAGCTTTGACCAATTTAAGTATGCATGTCTCATATTTAAAAGGCTGCTGTGGAAGGTGACAATAATTGTAGTAGTTGTCTCTAATACAGTGACTGATGCAATTTTTCAGATCCTGTGATGTTAGCACTCTGCCTCTTCACTTCCTCCAATCAAATAATGCTTTTAATTAATTGAAAAAAATATATAAAGCATTCTGTGAATGGCAGCAGTACAGAGCTGCAGAGAGACCCAATGTGGTCATTATACAGAAGGGAAACTGCTTGGCCCAGGACCCTGGAAGATTGCGGGAATCACTGTAGCAGTGACTACTACAATGATTGTCACCTTCCACAGTGGTCACAGGTATGCATGCACACCTTGTTCCAAGCTTGACCAATGTAACTATGCAATAAATAAAAAGCATTCATAGATATCGGGCTGGATTCAGATAGGAGATACGCCGTCGTATTTCTGAGTGCGGTCGGTCGTATCTATGCGCCTGATTCAGAGAATCAGTTACGCATAGATATCCCTAAGATCCAACTGGTGTAAGTGTTTTACACCATCGTATTTTAGGCTGCATAATCACGCTGGCTGCTAGGTGGCGCTTCCGTATAGTTACGCAAGGAATATGCAAATAAGCTAGATACGCCAATTCATAAACGTACGTCCCGCCGGCGCATTTTTTTAAGTCGTTTTCGTGGGCGTAGCTAATGTTAAGTATGGCCGTCGTTCCCGCGCCGAGTTTTGAAATGTTTACATTGTTTGCGTAAGTCGTTCGCGAATACGGCTGTACGTCATTTACGTTCACGTCAAATCCAATACGTCCTTGCCGCGTAATTTGGAGCAGTGCACACTGGGATATTTTACAGACGGCGCATGCGTCGTTCAAAAAATACGTCAAAAACGCGGGGTCAAGTAAAATTTAAATAAAACACGCCCCCAACATCCCTATTTGAATTAGGCGGGCTTACGCCACCACACATACGTTACGCCGCCATAACTAAGGGCGCAAGTTCTTTCTGAATACAGAACTTGCGCCCAAAGTTACAGTGGCGTAACGTATCTTTCTGAATCCGGCCCATCAGCTTTAAAAAGGTAGGCAGCTTTTTTAAATGTATTTTTTTTTTTTAGTTATGCTTGCAAATCTGAGCAAATAACAAATATAAAACAAGTGATACCCCAATCCAAGCCTGCAAATGTAGAAATACACTTTAGGCCTTTTAACATTTAAAATTTCAAAGTCCATATAAAGCAATGCAGTTACTCTCCAGCAAAGTCCATTTACATATGGAAATACTGTATCTGTTTACCTTTGATATATAGAAGTTTCTCCCTTTGAATTCGGGCCTCGATTATTTTTCTTGTTACGGTTCACACACGTCTTCTCTTGTTGCCTTTTTAAGAATGACCTTCACAAGCCAGCAGCAGGTGCCCTTTCTCCATACTGGGGCAAGCTTTCCACCAATCACACAGCAAAAGCTCTGTTAGCATAACACAATGAGAAAGTAGGGTCAAATCTCTTAAAGATCCTCTTTTAAGTGTTGACAGTCATACACTGACATCCTGTTTGTCAAGTTCTCATATGACATAACATCTGACTAGTAAACAAAAGCTTAAGATTTTTTTTTTTTTTAACTAATGATAGGTTACTTTACTTCTGGGTAGTAATGTTTTATGCCGCGTACACACCATCACTTTATGTGATGAAAAAAAATGACGTTTTTAAAAACGTCACTTTAATTGACTGTGTGTGGGGGAAAACGTCGTTTTATGTCTTGTAAAAAACGACCAAAAAAAATTGAAGCATGCTTCAATTTTATGTGTCGTTTTTCAAAAGTGCACTTTTTACTTCACAGAAATTGACCGTGTGTAGCAAAAAACGTCGTTTTCTAAGACGTTTTTTCATCCACGCATGCCCAGAAGCTACTTATGAAGCGAGCTTCAATGGTAAAACGTGGTGAACGTAACCTCACTTTGCAAGATCATTGTGAGAAAACGATGGTGTGTAGGCAACTTCGTCTTTGAAAATTGAAGTTTCAAAAACGTCATTTTTTACTTCACAGAAAGTGTCGTTTTTTTTCATCACATAAAGTGATGGTGTGTACGGGGCATTAGACGTTTTTTCATCCGCGCATGCCCAGAAGCTACTTATGAAGCAAGCTTCAATGGTAAAACGTGGTGGAACGTAACCTCACTTTGCTAGAACATTGTGAGAAAAACAATGGTGTGTAGGCAACTTCGTCTTTGAAAATTGAAGTTTCAAAAACGTCATTTTTTACTTCACAGAAAGTGTCGTTTTTTTTCATCACATAAAGTGATGGTGTGTATGCGGCATTAGTCTTGTTTATTGCTTTGATGGCATATGTTGCTGTGTTTTCCTTCAGTTATCATGTGTCTTGAGTTTACAGGTTTCAGGTTTCACTTTGCATTGTCATAACTTCATGATTTATTGTTTTTCATTATTTATAATGACGTGTTATATTACATTTCATATTGCCATTTGTATTGTATTTATTTTATTTAATGAAATTATTCCTATTTTTTTCCAGTTTCTGCTAAACTCCCATGGATATGATTGCATCCTATAATTAAGCAATCATATTGTTATGTTTGCTGCCATAAACAGCTCCAGCAGCTGTGCTTTAATTACACACCGCACACTTCTTTCTTAATGGTCTATTTTATAAATTAGGGAACAAACATTATTGTTTAATGCAGTTCCTCCTGCCTGCTTTCAACAGAATCAAAGGCATTGCAGGAATAATGGGCCAAATTCTCAAAACCATGTGTAAATTTAGGATTATCTAACTTATGTCATTTAAGTTAGGGCGCCCTAAGTTGGTGTCGTAACTACCGTATTCTCAGTGCATTTGCGCTCAAAACTGCGCCATCCTTAACTTAAGTTTCAATGCCTAAGGCGTGGTTATGGCAAGTGGGTTTGAAGTGGGCGTGCTTCATTGTAATGAGCCGTGACCCCATGCAAATGAAGTGCCGGCCGTACTGCGCATGCGCGCACGAATCTGGACCTCAATGCGCATGTGCAGAACTTTGGTCAGCGCAATCAGTGAGATAGGTAAAAGGCCAAGCGTACTTAGTTTGAAGATCGCCCTGTGGCTAAATAGCCCCAGTCAAACACACTTCAATTGCAAAAGTATTTCCCTGTGTTCCCTTCCTAAAGCAAGTTGCTTCTGCTTTGAACGTTTGTCAGTGTTTGTTGGTAAGATTGTTTTGTGAGAAAAGTGTTTGTGGAGTTGGAGGGTATAGTTGGTGTTTGTTTTTGCTAATTTGTTTTTTGTTTTGATTGTTTGCCTGTTTGTTTTTACTAATAGTTTTTTTTGGGTTTTGTTTATATTTTTTGTTTTTCTTTTTTGCCTGTTTGTTTTTGAATTAATAGTAGCTGTCTGTCTATTTTTTATTTTGGCTTGTTTGTATTTTCTTTGGTGTGTGTGTGTATTGTTGTTTGTTTGTTGGCTGAGTTCCCTGTTGCTGGGTGTTGTCTGTCATGGCTCCCAAGCGCAGGAAGCTAAATTTTTCACCGGCAGAGAAGCATATACTTGCTCAGGGCGTCCTTAAATTTGGGCGATTTCTCCATGGCCCTGAGAGCCACACCACCACCCCGGCCAGGAGGAAGGAGATCCTTCAAAAGATCACCGATCGGATCAATGCGGCGGGGGGGGGGGGAGACCAGGACCATCGCTGGAGTTCAAAAAAAAATAAATGACTTGAGGAGCGTGTCCCGGAACAAGCTGGCAACGCTGCATGCCCATACCAGGGGCACTGGAGGAGGGGGACCCTGCCCAGTCAGGATGAGTGAGGAGGAATGGGCAGTGGCCCAGTGTTTCCACCCACAGCAGGTGGTGGGCCTGCCTGGCTTTGACAATGATCCTCTTATGAGGACAGGTAATTTTTTTGAATTTCTATCTGGTGATTAGCATGTGTGGGTGGGGGAAGGGAAGATGTGCCAAGTTTGTGGATACAACAACCTGTGATTGTTTTGTGTCCTCCCCAGATGGCCAGGAGGTGGCAGCCCCATCAGCCCAGGAGGTGGCAGCCCCATCAGCCCAGGAGGTGGCAGCCCCATCAGCCCAGGAGGTGGCAGCCCCATCAGCCCAGGAGGTGGCAGCCCCATCAGCCCAGGAGGTGGCAGCCCCATCAGCCCAGGAGGTGGCAGCCCCATCAGCCCAGGAGGTGGCAGCCCCATCAGGTCACGAGGTTGCTGGCCCATCAGGTCAGGAGTTTGCTGGCCCATCAGGGCAGGCTGCTGCACCACCCCCAAGACAGGCTCATGCAGAGTCACAAGAAGGGCAGGATTCGCCATGGGAGGGGAGTGCCCACAACTCCCCTAATTTGGATGTTGAGTGGGAGGAGGATGAGGGGGAGGAAGATGACAATATTCTGATTGGGCAGGAAATAATGATGGGCCAAGATATGACCTTTGAATCATCCCCTGAGGGAACCCCACAGGCGCCCAGAAGTCAGGCCACCATCATGGGTCGCCCCTTCCAACCCTCCTCCAACATGCAGCAGCACCCATGGCTCACTCCAACTCCTCCTCCAAGGCCACAAGCCTCAGGGGCAAGTAGGATGCCGACCCCTGAAAACAGGGGGGGGTTGGTGCGTCTGCCGGTCAGTCTGTTGAGGGACAATGTCCGGCAGACCCGCAGTCTGTCTGCGATCCAAAAAACAATGACCAAGGTGGAGCGCAGCCTGGGTGCAATGAGGGAGTCACTGGGTGACGTGGCCACCAACTCCGTGGGGGTCATCACCTGTTTGTGGGACATGAGGAACGCCACAACAGGTGTGGCCCAGGAGGTGACTGCCCTCACCCAGGCTGTGCAGGCCAATACCCGGGCTGTGCAGGCCAATACGGCTGCCATAACTTCCTGTCTGACAAGGATAGCCGTTGCCTTGGAGGGAAGGCCAGCAGGAGGACAGACACCAGGGGAGGCTGCTTCCTCCCCTGTACAGTCCCCCCGCCCTCAAAATACTCCCTCCCCTGCACAGTCCCCCCCCCCTGAGAATACTCCCTCCCCTGCACATTCCCCCCCCCCTGAAAATACTCCCTCCCCTGCACAGACCCCCCCCCGTGAAGATCCCCCAGTTGGCCGTGGCCGTCCCCGTGGCCGTCCCCGTGCCCGTCCCCGTGACCGTGCCCGTGCCCGTGGGCAGCCCAGAAGGAGCACTCGGCAACATCCCTAATTTGCAGGGGTACTTTTTTTTTTTTTTTTTACACTGTACTTATGATTTGGTCTATGTGTGTGAATGATGTGTGAATGTGGGGGGATGGCATTCCTGAAAACATAAGGGTGTCACCCTCAGTTTTGGTGGAGTAGGGATCCCCAGGACCAGGGAGAAGTCATCCTAGGTTCCTGAATGGTGTATGAATGCACAGTGACATAATTGGAGCCGTGGCGGGGCGTTACTGCTCCCAAGTACCAAAGGGGGGGGGGGGGGGGGGTACTTGGATCTAATCCAATTCTATGTGCATGTGATGTGTCTGTGCTAGGGACCACAGTGACGTGCATTCATGCATTCTCATTGTGAGATAATTAATGTGCGTTTTGTTACTCAAAATAAACATTCTGTTTGGCATATAAGTAATGTGCATTTATTTAACAAAATAAAGATTTAAAGGTCACATAATCTCTGTGATTTGGTCTTGGCAAATCAAAAACAAAAATTGTAATAGGATGCATTTACTGGGCAAAGATGCCTTCAGACAGTTGTCTCCTGATTGCCTGGGCCTCAGCAGACCGGGTAGAGGGGTTTGGGGGGGGGGGGGGTTGCCTGGGTGGGGGGTCAGGTCAGGAGATATGTCCACATGCATGCCCTTTCTTAATGCAAAATTGTGCAGTATGCAACATGCACCAATAATTTTGCATACAAAGTCTGGGGAATATAATAGTGTACCCCCAGTCTTGTCCAGGCATCGGAATCGTGACTTTAGCATGCCAAAAGTCCGCTCAACTATAGCCCGGGTCTGGACGTGCACCTCATTGTATTTTCTTTGTCCGGGTGTTTGGGGGTTTCTAAAGGGGGTCATCAGGTGGGGTCCCAATGCATATCCTGAGTCACCTGTAAGGGAAAAGACAGGAGGATATTAGTCATGCATGTGCCCCTTGTGATGTCTCCATCATGGGGGGGGCATACCTGACACCAATGTCACTCACCAATCAGCCAGCTGTCTCCATAAACGTTCATCTCCAAGTCTTGGTAGATCTTGGTCTGCCGTAGAATAAAACTGTCGTGGCACGACCCTGGAAACTTGGCACAAACGTGCCAGATGAGGCCATGGGCATCTACAATCATCTGGACGTTGATGGAATGCCACCCTTTTCTGTTTCTGAACAGGTGTTCAGTTTCATGGGGGGGCTGGAGTGCAACATGGGTGCAGTCAATCGCACCGATGATCTTAGGAAAGCCAGCAATATTGTAGAAGTCTGTCATGGCTTGCACACGCTGGTCCTCCTGGGTGGGCATGACAAACTGATGGCTCATGCGCCGCAGTATGGCAGGGACCACCTGATGTAGGCATTTACTCATGGTGGACTGCACCATCCCAGCCACACCTCCAGATGCTCGCTGGAAGGAGCCACTCGCTAGAAAATGCAGTGTTGCCATAACTTTTTCCAGAGGTGTCAGGGCATGGGAACGTAGGGTTGGGGCGATTAGATCCTCATGAAGGAGTTGTGTAATCTCCAGGATGGCCTCCCTATCAAATCGGTAGTTGCCAATGACCTCATAAACTGGCATTTGCCAAATATCACGGCGTGGCCGATAAACACGCGCCTGTGCCCTCATCCTCCTCCTCTGTGCCCTCCTCCTCCTTTGTGCCTGTAAGGCAGCAAGTGCCGTCAAAATCATTGCTGGTCCTGGCATTTTTCAGCAACAAACTTCACAACTAGAGCTGTAACTCCCTTCTGCAAACCCTTCCACAGCATGTGTAAAATTAGGGCTGGTTTTATAATGTGGAAATTTAGTCAGAAAAACTAACAGGTGCGCACAGGGCGGAAAATACGGCACACACACTTAATTCTGAGAATCGCCCTAACTCCCTCATTTGCATCTTTGCCTATCAAAAACAGCGGCGAGCCTAGCGTAATTTGCGCCCGGGAATGCGCAGGCGTAACTAATTTAAGTACGGCTGAAAATACAGAAATCTTTGCTTAAGTCGTTTTGACGATCGCGCGCAAATATACGCGCCGTGTAAAATTAGAAAAATGGAGTTAAGTCTGCGTATCTCTTTTGAGAATTTGGCCCAATGTATATCAGTTTTTCAGTTTTCTTTAGCATCTGTTGTTTATGTTTAGTGTCATGTATTTTGACTTGTCAACACAAAGGCAGAATAAGAGATGGATAGATAGATAGATTTCAAACATGTACACACTAATTTACTAAAACTGGAGAGTGCAAAATCTGGTGCAACTCTGCATAGAAACCAATTTTTGTCAAAGTCTAATTGAACAAGCTGAAGGTAGAAGCTGATTGCATACCATGCACCAGATTTTTCACCAGTTTTAGTGAATCAACCCTGTAGTAATACTAAAGTAATACTTATCTTAAAGTGGATGTAAATTGCCAGAAGTATAAAACGCAATGGTCCCACTGCAGGATTAAAGCGGAGTTTCACCTAAAAATGGAACTTCCGCTTAATACACTCCTTCCCCCCTTACATGCCACATGTGGCATGTAATTTTTTGGGGGGTAGTGGGGGGGTCAGGAGGAGTGGGACTTCCTGTCCCGCTTCCTCCTTCTGCCGAGGGGCTGGTAAGGCGATTAGCTTAATTGCCTTATTGCAGCCCCTCCCTGTAGGCGAGCGCCGCTCCCGCATGTGCAGTGCCGCTCACGCTTGCGCAGTGGGTGCCCGGCCGTGAAGCTGAAAGCTGTCACTGCAGGGTGCCCACACTAGGAATGAAGACTCTGGCCGGCGAGGGGGGGGGGGCGAGGAGCGGACCCCCGGCCGGTGCGTCGCTGGAACCGTGGAGCAGGTAAGTGTCTGTTTATTAAAAGCCAGCAGCTACACTTTTTGTAGCTGCTGACTTTTAATAAACTTAAAAAAAGGCTGGAACACCCCTTTAAGTCATAATGTATTAGTATGCACCGCATACTAGAATATTATTACAGACAGCCTTAGAGACTCACAGACTTACCTGTGCAAGGAGCCCTCCAGTGCAGAGCTGTCACCCGGGCTTCTTTCTGAGGGCTCCAGCTGTATGAGTGGTAAGGGGCGCAATGACGTCAAAGCACAGAGCTTTGGAGACCTGATACAGTATGCAATCCCCTCAGGGCGCATGTGCCGGTGACATTCTTGGCTGCATGTTGTGTGAATATCTCCTAAACAGTGCAAGTTTAGGAGATATTCACTGCACCTGCAGGTAAGACTTATTTTAGGCTTACCTGTATGTACAAGTTCAAAAGTGGAGTTTAATTCCAATTTAATCAGCATCTGTCCCCAGACTTGAGATCAGATTTGAGTCTCAATTATTCATCATCCCAGAATTCAATTATGGGCGGAGAGCTATACCTATGTGTGAAAAATATTAGAAAATATGACCCTTTGCTTGCATAGATCAAAAAATCTTCACAGCTTACATTGCATAATTGTTAAAATAGCCTTGGAAAAGGTATTTTCCTCTAATTTATGGGTACATTGGGGCTGATTAGCTCTATAAGTGGTTCGTGTGTTTGGATGCTTGACCTATATTATGAATGATTAAAGTGTTACTAAACCCACAGCAGTAAAATCAGTCTGTATATGCAGCAAAGCATGCTTGTTATACTCACTGTGGAACCTAAGGGGTTAATCCTGCACATTGTGTAGAAAGGCTGTTTGATACTGTCCTCTCTGATCCTCCCATTTTTCCACTTTTCCCAATCCATCTCCTGATAGTACAAAGCCTTTGGAGTCACTCTGCACATGCTAAGTTTGGTGTGTATTGCTAAAGAGTTTTATTTTTCTGGAAAGAGTGCATGTGATCAGCACAGGGCCAATCAGCACTGTCCAGACAGAGAATCAGGGGTCCTGCAGACTCATAGGACAGTCAGGGGAGAATGGAAACTCCTCCTATAAGCTTTAACCAGACACCAATAGAAGTCACAAGACTGCTCTATACTGCTGATGGTAAGGTGATGAAAAGGTATTTAGCAGTTTATATTTACAAACATAATTCTATTTCCATGTACTGTGTATTGTGGGAGACCAAATATGGTGAATGCAGGGGCCTGGGTTTAGTAACACATTAAAATGCCTGTTTTTTTATATAGACATATCAAGAGTCATCTTTGTGGTCTTTAGTTGTGTTTATTTCACTTAGGTCGGTGTATAAGGTATTGGGTATTGACATGAACATAGATGGGCAGAAGTTGAATAACTTACCCCATTTATAGAGATTTATTGTATTATGAAATAAACTATAATAAATAATATATAATATATATTTTTTATAAAAGATCTATCTGAATACTGCATTGTTACATAATAAAATGCATTATGATGTAAGCCTTCTCTCTGTTTTTCTTTCCATGGTTTGTTGCATGAAATCAAACATTATACATGTAAATGCAGTCAAGTGTTTTGGTCACAGAAAAGAGGACTACATTATACATAATGCTGAAGCATTCAGCACTTACTAAACATTACATTTTCTGACTGCAATGCTCACTGTCCCCAAGAAGATTTTAGAATTAGTAATACTGATGTCTCATCATATGCATTTTGACATTTTCATTTTGTAATACTGTATTTTTATGCATCTGTCAAAACTAAAAAATATGTTTTAAAGAAAAGTCGCTAATCTGCAGTAGTATTTCAAAGATGGATTTTTGAGATTGTTGCAGCAATGTTGCAAATCATACTAATGTTCCAATGGCAAGAATAATATTTCATTTGAACAGAATAAACTGTTTTGGACTATTGATTGAAGAAATATAGTTATTATTATTTTTCTTCGCATTCTAGTATTTGTTCAATAGGTCAGGGAGCACTGTCATCAATTTCCTAATAGGACATTTTTTGTAAGATTTGCAAGTCCTACAGGTACCTTTAAGCACAGATAAATATGCACTTGTGGTTTCACTTGGCTAGTTTTTCACCACCAAAGGATGATTATGTTGTGTGCCTTGAGACATCAGCTATAATATATTTCCTGCCCCTTTATTGCATTTTGGAATCATAAACAATGACTGTTTGGCTCAAAGCCATTTATTCAGCCCAAAAAGACATTATTTGCACAACAAAAATCAATAAAAATGTTACTAGGTCTGGCTGGATATTTTGCTTAACTGTGATATTTGTCTGTCACTGATGGCATGCCATCTCTCGTAGGAGGCTAAGGCCAAAACACAGCTATTGATCCAGTCATCAGTGATGGATACTGGCATTTGGAAAGAGCTGCTGCAGAGAATCTCGATTAAAAAAAATATTTCTATGTTTCCCCTGCAGCACCGTGAAGATAACCTGAATGAGGAGACTGTCTTTGTTTTATTAGGCATTACTCTATTCTAGTTGTTAAATGCTTTGGACCAAAGTTCATTATTGAGAGAATTAAGTCAATCTATGTTTAGCCAAAGGCTGTGACATCACATCAAATCTAGCTGATATAACCAAGACCTGCTTGTCCATTTCATCACCTTAAAAGTGCAAAGGAAACATTTCATATCCACTCATGTGCTATGAAAAGAGGTGATCTGTGGCATTGCTTAGCCTGTTATTTGAACAGAGCTTATGACATTTAGCTGGCAGAAAATAATAGACTACAACTTTGCACAGCTTTTATAATATGCTCTGAACTGGCAGTAAACGCTAATCCTGTGGGTGACATAAGTGTTACATGCACACACATACAAACATGTACATTTATCTAAATCCCACACAAATCTTGTTTTATGGCTTCTTATTCAAAAAGATGTACGTTTTTAACATTTGTGAAAAAGTAACAAATAATAGAATGTATAGGAATGTATACTATACTCTGAATAAAAGTAACTGAATATTATAAGAAATAGTTAGAAATTCATTAACTTTCTAAAGTCCAAAAGCACATCTGGCCTTCGATGAGTCAGGCCTTTGTGCATTACATATAACAAACTGCCTTGTAGTCTTACCTGCTCCTGAGAATAGGTGAGTACATGGAAATCTTGCATATTAGTTAAAACATACACATGCTTTATTTAAAGTGAATCTGAGCAACAGGCAACATGTTTACTTAACACTTCACTTCCCTTTTGTTCTCTAGTCTAGCTGCTCCATTCACCCACAAACAGAGGAAGCATTTTATAAACTCCAAAGTATTACTTAACCAACTAAGTCCTGGATGCCTACAGTGTGTATTGTACTTTTATGCATTGTGTTTACTTCGGAAGGGTGTGACAATTGAAATTACAGCACTTCCTCTAAGTACGTAGAGGCTGGGACAGAGCTGCTGCAGCTTTGTCCAGCGTCGTCCTGCAGTAGGATGGTTACTGCTATAGATCACATAAAAGAAAAGTGTACACAAATATGTAAATCCATTAACTAATATATAGTGTATGTATGTGTATACTGTATATATAATCATTAAGAAAAATATTCCCTCCTAAATTTAATCCCTAGGTTGCAACAATAATGTTGAATGATCTGGATGACTTTTACTGTACATTGGAAGTGTTATAATAATGGGGGAGTTTAATTATCCAGACATAGACTGGGTGGAGAGAACCACGCATTCATCTTGCCAGTTCCTAAATGTCTTGCAGGACAATTTCATGGGTCAGATGGTAGATGCAGCAACCTAGAAACAAGGTGTTACTAGATCTACTGATTACCAAAAATACAGACCTGATCACAGATGTGGAAATACGGCCAATTTAGGAAACAGCGATCACAGGTCAATTGGCTTCAGTATAAATCACACAAATAGGAAACACTAGACACTGAATTTCAAAAGAGTCAACTTCCCTAAACTACGAACCTTTATAGAAGATATAAATTGGGATAAAATCTTAGAAACAAAGAACACAGGGGAGAGATGGGTTCGCTTTAAGAGCATATTAAAAAAGGGCATTAGCCAGTGCATCCCATTGGGAAATACTTAAAAGAGCAAACAATAGTCCTGGATGGATTAACTCTAATGTAAAAATGCATATAAAAGCAAAGAAGACCTTCAAAAAATACAAGGCTGAGAGATCATTCCCATCTCACCTTGTCCCTCTCTGGCTTTCATATATATAAAATATTTGCATCAGGACAAGTTCCCCAGGGAAGTACTTACCCCCATACCATTTTTTTACATACCCTTCCCTATTAACCCAGAAAATGGGCATTTTAAATTTGACAGATTTCAGTAGGGTTTGGGTTCAGCATTCAAACATCTTTGAAGTTCTCCAAACCCTGCTTGAACCAAACCCATGGAGGTTTGGCTTATCACTAATAAATACCAATGAATATATATATATATATATATATATATATATATATATATATATATATATATATACAGTAATTTCTGTCTTCTGGCCAGTGGACATGTTTTGAATAGAATGGGGCTCATTTCTATGATTAAAAAAGAAAGTGAGTCTATAAAATGATTTCTTGTAATATTTAGCAAATTTATGTTTTTGGATTGACATATTAATTTTACCCACTCTTTGACTTTGCTAATCACCAAGCAAACCTAAAGCCCTGTACACATGATCGGTTTGTCTGATGAAAACAGACCGATGGACTGTTTTCATCGGACAAACCGATCGTGTGTGGGCCCCATCGATTTGTTTTCCATCGGTGAAAAAAATAGAACATGTTTTAAATTTTTCCTATGGATAAAAAACCGATAGAAAAAAACGATCGTCTGTGTGGAAGTCCATCGGTCAAAAATCCATGCATGCTCAGAATCAAGTTGACACATGCTTGGAAGCATTGAACTTCATTTTTCTCGGCACGTCGTAGTGTTTTACATCACTGCGTTTTGGCACGGTCGGATTTTTGACTGATGGTGTATAGGCAAGACTGATGAAAGTCAGCTTTATCGGATATCCGACGAAAAAAAACATCGGAATAGATTCCATCAGATATCCAATCGTGTGTACGAGGCTTTAGAGTTCTACTAATTTAATTATGTCTAAAAAAAAATTCAATATTAATCAAAATAAACTTGAGCCAGAGTGAGCATGCTCAAATTTGTCACACCATCACCACTGTGACAAATTAACAAATAGCTAGGCTCCACTTTTATTTATTTGTCATAGGAAGAACTAATCAAGCAGGCATATAAAAATTGGCACATTTTATAGTGTGTGCCAGACTTTGTTATCCCCCCTTCCCTCTCAATGAGTATAAAACATCTGCAGCACCAGAACCCACTACTGTTTTTTGTACAACTGACTGGACATACTAAAGAGACGCAAGTGGTTAACACCTTCTTTCAGAGATGGGAATTATAGATATTTTTAAACACAGGAGATTTTCAAATGTGATATGCTTCTGGTTTCAGAACACTTTTTATCAGCCCCTAAGTGAGCCTTAAAAGGTAACGCATTATGCTTTTGTATCAGGATTGAAATCTGTTCAAAATGACTGTGACTACGTCTCTGATTTTAATCACTTTCTTTTGACAGCATTAAGAACATGTTGCTCTTTTGCTCTGCCACTTTAACCACTTCCGTACCGTAGGATGTCATATGAAGTCCTGAACTTCAGTGGGGGATATCTGAATGATGCCTGCAGCTACAGGCATCATTCAGATATCCTTTTTCAGGCGGCGATTGTGCACACCATAGGATTGATCATAGCGGCGGTTCCACCGCTTGATCATTCTTACCGGCGGCGGGAAGGGACATCCCCCCGCCCACCGCCATCCGGTGCTTCTCTGGGCTCTCCCGTGCCATCAGAGGCCCGGAGAATGAATCGACCGCCAAACGAAGAGCATAGAGATGACCGGTGACCAGATGGTCCCGCCCACATATGTTCAAACCACACATGTGAGGTATCGCCGCGTGTGTTAGAGTGAGGGCAATAATTCTAGCACTAGACCTACTCTGCAACTCTAAACTGGTAACCTGTAAAAAAATGTAAGCGTCTCCTATGGAGATTTTTGAGTATTGAAGTTTGGCGCCATTCCATGAGTGTGCACAATTTTAAAGCGTAACAAGTTAGGTATCTATTTACTTGGCGTAACTTCATCTTTCACATTATACAAAAAAATTGGGCTAACTTTACTGTTTTCTTATTTTTTAATTCATGAAACAGTTTTTTTCCCCAAAAAAAGGCGTTTGAAAAATTATTGTGCAAATACCGTGCAAGATAACCTCCCCTACTATGTAAGAACAATTTAAGAATCTGTTTTTTATTCAGCTAATTTAAACTTAAGCATTCTTATTAACCATTCTTTCCAGGAGGGAAAACAGTATTTGTACATCACAGTAAAGGCTTGTTCATGTGCAAATATATTCAGAAAAAAGTTTGAAATGATTTTTGTTCAAACAAATTGTAACTGGGACACTGCAAATGTTTGGAGGTTCACATCATTTATAACTGTCAACCTTTTTTCATTCCCATATTGTCTTGAATGATCTTTCATTCTCTTCTATGCATGCCTATCTGTTACTCCAGCCATCCAGGATTAACTGTGACCCAAGTGCACAGTTCTAGTAAGGTTGAATATGCATAGAGCCTTAAAGTGATTGTAAACCCAATAAAAAAAGAAAAGGCAAAGGCATAATGAGCTAGTATTCATAGCATACCTGAGATCGAAGCCCCCACAGCTGTCCTCGTACACCGCTCAGGTGGCCGACATCACTCCCGGGGGTTACTTCAAGGTATCGCGGCTCCAGTGCTGTGATTGGCCAGAGCCGCAATGACCTTACTCCCGCACATGCGTGCAGGAGCCGTCGGTAGTGGCACACAGACTGAAGCAACGGCACATATGTGCCGTTGCTTCAGTTTGCCCCAGTTCGCAGGGGATAGGGGATAGCTCCTAAACTGTGCAGGTTTAGGAGATATCCTGGGTAGCTACAGGTAAGCCTTAATATAGGCTTACCTGTAGCATAACGTGGTTGTAAAGGGTTTACAACCACTTAAAGTTGTACTTAAAGTTCTTGACACACACACACACACAGTGCAGAAAAAAAATTTGACAATTTGCCATAAATAGATTTATTTGTAAATTCATATTCAGCAACTATCGCCACCAACGTCACCACGCCCCCAGCTGATCGGCCTGAGCCGAGGCTGGTTTGTTTGTTTGCATATGCTTCCAATGTTTTGTTACTTTTTAACTTGTGAAGCTTTTTTAGATGTCAGTCCCCTTTCCTTTGAATGGAATAAAGAGAAACATTTTTAACCAAATACTGCACTATGAAGTGCTTTTTCTCCTCTTTACCTACACATTCCCACATCATTGTTTGAGGCTGGTCCACCCTGGGATAAACCAATAGGAGACCACGGAAGCTTCCCTTGGATTTAAAACAGAGGAGTGAACCAGGAGTGACCGTTTTGAATCTGCTGCGGACATCTGTGTTTCTGAGCCTGTCTGATCCCTGTAGGGATCCAACAGATCTGGTAAGCGGCCACTTATTTCCTTTTGTTCGTGGGAATTTTGTTTGAAGTTATCTGCATCCATTCAGTCATCAGACAGAAGATTGAGATCCTGTATGAGCCATTGTACTGATGTGACTTTACAAGGACATTTTGTCAGTTCTTATTAGATATATTTTGTTGCACAGGAAAAAGGACATTTTGAATGTATTCCATTACACATTTTTTATAAGAATTTCCACATGCAATTTTTATTGCTCAATTTGGTTGCGCACTTTTCTTCACTTTTATAAATATGCTTCAAGCCTGATATTAGGCTTTTTTCTGATTAGGTGCGGCACCTTCATTTATTGTTATTTATTTAATTTCACGTTTACCACGGTGCACTTTGTTTGTTTTTATGGGGATAGCGCGGATTGTCCACGCCATACAGGCATCTGGTAGTGGCTCCTGTGTCTACTCCTTTCTTCGTCCATGCGTATCCTACCCTCGTCCAATAGGTTTGCCTGTCCTTTCAGCCAATCGGGTGATGGGTATCAGATCCACTTCCCAATTGGTCGAGAGGAAAACATGGAGGAGTATTCTAATATATACCTTAAACAGAGATTGATAAATAGCTTCAACACTAATCCTCCCAGGAATAGCAGCAGCACCAAGGACACTGTATTAAATATCCACATTTATAACTCAGCCACAGAGATTTCTAAATCCAAGATGTATATGAAAATAAAGAAAAGGGTATCTTTTACTATACCCCATCAGTACAAACAGAGAAAGAATTGATGGCAATAGCCACAATAAAACTTACAGACACAAACATCTATTCTGTGGCTGTCAGGGCTATGTGAATAGGCACCAACCACACCTCGCTCACTTTCCGACAGTCCCGACAGTAAATAACCAGCAAAAGTGAAGGGGACAGGCAGGGGCGGTGATGAAATGACCATGCGCCCTCCAATGGGGGATGAGCGAGATGAGGATAAAAGACAATTAAATAAATCTCTGTCCACAACCGGCATGCACCAACAAACAGTTTCCGTAGGATAACTAATCACCAGGGAGGCCCTGTGTTGATGGAAGGGAGAAGTGTTGGGCAAACTGTTTGAGCCAAGCAAAAGTTTGGTCCGAACATTGCCTGTTTGCCCATTGTGTGGGTCGCTCGCTGTGATGTTTGCCCGCCCAGTGTCCCACAATGCACTACCTGCTTAACAGTGCTCTATAGGGCTCTAATTGGATAAAGCCTTGCACCTGACCACTATCACTATCAGAGCCCTGATTGGACAAAGTGATGATAACTTTCTCCAATCACGGCTTAGTTCTCATAGTCCCACCCCACACTAAAAAAGTTAACTTCCCATAGAAATCTTTTGTGTTGGAGTGAAGATAGATAGAGTAGGGCTCAGTTTGCTACTAGCGAGTTAGTGGGGTTGATTTATAAAAAGGCAAATCCACTTTGCACTAAAAGTGCACTTGGAAGTGTAGTTGCTGTAGATCTGAGGGGAACATGCAGGGAAAATAAAAAATAGCATTTTTTCTTGCACATGATTGGATGATAAAATCAGCAGAGCTTCCCCTTATTTCAGATCATCCCCTCAGATTTACAGTCACTGCACTTCCAAGTGCACTTGTAGTGAAAAGTGGATTTGAATTTAGTAAATCAACCCCAGTGTCTTCACTTATTGTGACTCTAAGGCCGCGTACACACGGTCGGTCCAAACCGATGAAAACGGCCTGAAGTCCAGTTTCATCCGTCCAAAACGACCGTGTGTACGGCCCATCGGTCCGTTGTCCTTCGGTCAAAATTTTTAGAACTTGCTTTAAAATCGAATCGATGGAACGCTGCCCGCGCATGCTCAGAATTAAGTCGACGCATGCTTGGAAGCATTGAACTTCATTTTTTCAGCACGTCGTGTGTTTTACATCACAGCGTTCTGACCCGATCGGTTTTTGAACTGATGGTGTGTACGCACATCAGACCATCAGGCCACTTCAGCGGTGAACCAATGAAAACGGTCCGTCGGACCATTCTCATCGGTTTGGACCGACCATGTGCACGCGGCCTGAGTGTTAGGCCTCGTACAGACGGACGGACCGTTCGATGAATCGGTCCGCCGGACCATTTTCAGCGGACATGTCCGCCCGGAGATTTCTGTCTGATGGTTGTACACATCGTGTAAAGCGGTGGTGAATTTGCGCTTCCCTTTAGGTGAAAAAATAAACACAACCAAAAACAAACACTAATAGTGAGAGAACAAGGGGTTAATAGCGTAAATAGGCAGGACAACACCTGCTAATTAACCAAGGTGGTGTTTAACTTAGGTAAATAATAATGGGACAGAGAAAACTCTGATGTGGTGCTGCTATTTGTAAAAACTGTTGAATAGGCAGAAATAGACAAGAATAATAGGGACAAATGTAGCGCAACCCCCAATGTGAATAAATGAAAAACGAAAACAGTGTATCTTTTGGTGTATCCTTTGCACCAAATGCTTTAGGAAACAAAACAAATATAAATATATAAAGTCCACTGATTGTGAAAGAAGATCACTCGATCACTGTTCAAAGGATAGCTGGTATTCCAACAGTAATATTAAACTGTGCAAAAATAGCAAAAATAAATGAATAAATGAGCAATGGATGAGTCGGCTAGGACAAGCTGTCACAATGTTTTAAAAGACATATAGTCCACTGATAGTGAATGAGAGCGCTGAGTGACCCCTCAGAGAAGCGGCTAAATTCTCCACACTTAGTACAGCTTCAATGTGCAGAAATAGAGATATAATAATCCGGGCTGTGCGGCCCCTTACCAGAATGGATGGATCTCTATGACAAGAGATCATATGGGCATACGGTAAGGGTTTCTTTATACCGGAGGGATGCAGGTAACAGGAGATCCGTTTTCATCGGTTCCAAAAGACACTCCCGCTCTGTTCCGCTCAGCTTGCTTGCAGCTCTCCCAGAGGTATTGTGGTCAGGAAATAGAATTAGAGGAGAAAAGAGGACTTCATAGTGCAACCAATATAAAATGTTCATATGAACCTCTTTATTGCAAAAAGTTAAAAATGGACATCTGGGTTTGACAACCCCTTTCTTTCATGGGTTCAATAATGAAAAAATAAGAGAAAAATATCCAATAACCAAATTGGGATGTGTCTCTTTGCAGCATATGAAAAAAAAAAACGAATTTCCTAAAGAAAGGCTGTGTCTGATAATGATGTTCCAACCGATGCTGCGTTTCACCTAATGGAGGTATCGACAGGGAAAGGAAGCAGCTTTGATACCTCCATTAGGTGAAACATTTGTCCGCTGGAAACCTGTCCGGTCGGCCATACACACGACCGAACATGTCTGCTGAAACTGGTCCGCGGACAGGGCCTTAGTGTAGCATTAGTATAGAGTGTGAGTATAGTGTGTCAGTGTAGTGCAGCATTACATAACATTCAGTGCTGTATACAGTGTTGTTTACCCCTTTTTTTGGTTGCTGCATGTTTGTTTTCTTTTTTTTTTTTTTTCTTTATTGACTCTTTTTTTTTAATTGTCAGCCAGTTTTTCTGACTGCCACGTTGGTTTTCACCTTTTATTTATTAATTTTTTTTAGTTTTTACATTTATGTCAGTGTCAGTCCTTAAAGTGGTTGTAAAGTCAGAAGGTTTTTTATCTAAATACATTCTATACAGTAAGATAAAAAAAACATCTGTGTGCAGCAGCCCCCCTCATCCCTCCTAATACTTAACTGAGCCCCATCTCTGTCCAGTGATGTCCATGAATGTCTTGGTCTTCTCTCTCCTGATTTGCTGAGACACAGCAGTGGCACCATTGGCTCCCACTGCTGTCAATAAACTCAGTCAGCCAATCAGGAGAGAGTGGGCGCTCTGACTTGGCTGCTTGCACTCAACAGGAGGGAGGGGCCTGAAGAGCCAAAGAAGGACCAGAGAAGATGAGGATCTGGGCTGCTCTGTGCAAATCCACTGCAACAGAGCAGGTAAGTATAACATGTTCATAATTTTTATTGAAAAAAAAACAAGATTTTAGTATCACTTTAATTAAAGTGCACCAAACACCACTTGTCATTAAATAAAGTGCATCCAATTACACATTTCCATCATGTCTAGGAGGCCAACAAGGGGATGCAGACGTCCCTACACCACTATGAGGGGGCCAGCGCCGTCTGTGTCCACAGGCAAATGTCAAATGACATTGTCCGTCCTCAGGCAGGGCCTGTTTGTCTCTGTTTAGTGATGTTACCCATGCTATCCAGACACAGCATGTCGAGGAGGTGGTGGACTGGCTTACTAAACCATCCTCATCCTCCTCATCCTTTATGACCCAAGCCAACACTAGTGTGCAGCCCTCCACAGCTGCCAGAGCTACTTATTTTGCCTCCTTGTCCAAAGCTACTCCTGCCATAGCCCCAGCATCATGCAGGGAGGAGTAAGCTGAATTATTTGAACACAGCATCAGCCACTTGCTTCTTGAGGATGCACAGACATTACTTGATTCTGATGTTGGTTCTGAGGTAGAGGAAGGGAGTAACATGGACCTACAGAGAGGAGGGAACAATGATAAAACAACAAATTGGCAGTCATGTTCCCCCAGCCACAGCATATTGCCAAGTTGCTTCCAGTGATGAGGATGGATGGGATGATAATGATGAGGTCACTGATGTGACTTTGGTGCTGAAAAGAACAGAGGAGGAAAGTGAGGGGAAGAAACAACCCCAACGAGGCAGGATGTCCTCCAGTGGCAGCCATCATGGAAGAGTAGAGAGCAGCCTACTCTATTTCATCAGATTGAGGAATCTCCCTGCCCACTTCCCAAAGCTCAGCTGTGTGAGTCCTTTTAAGCAAATGTGCAGCCGATCACACTGTTGCAATTTGCAATCTCTGCCGCAAGTAGATCAAGCATGGAAAAAACACCAGCCATTTGGGTACCACATGCTTGACAAGGCATTTAACATATCACCACTCAGCCTGCCACACACAAGGGACACAATTCTTCTCTTCCTCACTCCTCACCTTTTATGTCTACTCCACTATATCTCTAGACCTCTCAGCGGCCTCCCCTGACAGGGATGGTGGTGTGGCAAAGGTTGTCACAGGTCCTTGCAACGCGTCTGCCAGCAGCACACCACCAGCTGTAGAGAATAGCAGGCAAATTTCTCTGCATCAGCTGCTGCAGCGAAAAAAAATATATACAATCTCCGCTTACTCACATGCCCAGTGTCTAAATTCCAGCTTGTTTAAAAAGGAGAAGGGAGGGGAATTCATTAGCTGAGCAGCCTTGATATATACTCCAGTTGGGGAAGGTGTTTCTAGACCTGGAACCAGGTCTGTCTTTGAGGTGAGCGCAGTGGTGAAAGGTGGTGGGAGGCACAGCATAGATGTTTTAACAGATTCACAGAGGGTGATTGCTAAAAGAACATTAGCACTAGGAGCACATCAAAATGATTGTTATATGAATGAAAGGATGTTTGCTGCATATGAACTGCATTATCCACATATTTTAATATTATTATTTTCTTTGCAATCTTAATTTTGGAAGATTAATTTTAACACTGAAGGAGTATGATATGGAATAATATAATGTTGATCTAATCTTATGCACAAGGTGAAGTTTGAGTATGTGGTTGGGTTAAATAGGAGCAACCAACACATATAATTTATTCATTTGCACTAGAGATGTGGGAATACAATTATTTGGTTTGCTGCCATTTTGCTAACACTTAACACTTGGGAACACAGCACAGGATAATATACATTGGTCTAGTAGTAGAACACTAAGCTAGGCATACAGTTAACCCTTTAATCGCCCTGATGTTAACCCCTTCCCTGCCAGTGTCATTAGTACAGTGACAGTGCATATTTTTAGCGCTAATCACTGTAACAATGTCACTGGTCCCCAAAAAAGTGTCAAAAGTTTCAGTTAGGTGTCCGATTTGTCCGCCACAATATCGCAATACTGCTATAAGTCACTGATTGCCACCATTACTAGTAAAATAAATAAATAAATAAATAAAAATATCCCATAGTTTGTAGACACTATAACTTTTGGCAAATCAATCAATATACACTTATTGTTTTTTTTTTTCTACCAAAAATATGTTGCAGAATACAAATTGGCCTCCCCTCTACTCTTTGTTCTGACCCTTGAGCCACTTTTAAACAAAATTAGAGCAAACCAGAACATAAAAGGAATTGAGATTCAGAAAAATACCTATAAAATTTGTGGCATTCGCTGACGACATACTCCTGTTCCTCTCTGAACCTCACATTTCCATACCAAACCTCTTACAAGATTTGGATCATTTTAATTTATTGTCCAACTTAAAAAATAATCACTCAAAATCTAACGCCCTAAACATCACGTTACCCTCAAGGGTTGTAGATCAGTGTAAAACAAACTTTCCGTTCATATGGGCCAAACATAATATAACCTACCTAGGAATAGAAATCCCTTGAAATCTAGAAGACCTCTTTAAACTTAATTTCTTGCCTGTACTAAAAGAAACACATGAAGACCTAAAAAGATGGAACTCTCTGAACATTTCTTGGTTCGGTAGAGCCTCCCTAATCAAAATGACAATATTGCCTTGTTTCCTTTACATTATGCAGACAATACCCATCTTCTTACCTCCGTCTTTCTTTTCATCTTTTCGCAAGGCTTGCTCTAAATTTGTCTGGAGAGGCAAATCCCCTAGGATTAAACTTACCAGATTACATTTACCCAAAAACAGGGGTGGAATAGCATTACCTGATCTTAAAAAATATCACCAGGCGACTCTTCTAACACGCATTGTAGATTGGAATATACATCAATCAGTTAAGTACTGGGTATCATTGGAACATATACAGTTCACCCAAGATCTTAGTACCCTACCATGGATCCACCCTAAATGCCACTTGAAGATTATTAAGGCACACCCCCTCGTAGGACCTACTCTAAAAATCTTTCACAGCACATTTAAACCCTCAAATACTACCCCCTGGCTTAGCCCTTTAACAACTTTGAGAAACAATCCAGATTTTCCCCCGGGACTTGAGATAAACGTTTTAAAACATCACTGGCCTCATGAGCGAATCCTATACAGGCACTTCTTTAAAAACAAGAAGATATTATCTAGAGAGGACCTAAATAACGACGTTAAGCCCTTCTTAATTCCATTTTGGAATTATATCCAAATTAGACCCTACTTGACCAAGACCGACACAGCACACTGCTTGACAAGACCACTCACGAAATTGGAAGACCTTTGCACAAAAAAAAAAACACAGACATATCATATCGTCTTTGTACAACTCACTGTTCGAGGATAAGACAGACTTCTCCAGCTCCTCATGTCAGAATTGGGAAAAAGATATAAGTACCTCTCTAACTGATGAGAACTGGGAAAAAATCTTCACGTATGCACATAAAGGGTCACTAAACATAGCCACACAGGAATGCAGTTTTAAAATCATCACCAGATGGTACAGAACACCCTCTATTCTTCACAAATTCTCACCAATTCTCTCCAACAGATGTTGGAGGTGTAAAGAAGAAGAAGGCTCGATGCTCCACATATGGTGAACCTGCCCACTGATACAAAACTTTTGGAAATCAGTCCCCGAGACCATTTCTTTAATCACATCGGAAAACCTTGGCTTGGTGTAAACCAGCACAATATATCTTACACTTCAACTCCCTCCCAAGAAAACGCTATCCGAAATCGCTACCAATGTTTATGATCAATGCTGCACGACAATGTATTATGTATTGCTCATTGGCGCACAAGTATTACTCCTTCCAAAACAGAATGGTTCAGAAGAATAAACAACATAGAAAAAATAGAAGAACTCATAAGCATTTCTCAGGAGAGAATAACGATTTTCTCGACAACATGGCATAATTGGATGGTTTTCAAAGAATCACAGACATATAAAACAATCATTCAGTAAGACTCAATAGCACCCTCTGCAAGGCTATTAAACATTTCAGTAAAGTGGATGGAATATACTGGTAAATTATCCTAAGTCAGATAACTCTTAATAAGTTCCCCCTCCCTACTTTTTTTTTTTCTTCTCCCCTTCCCCTCACTCCCCAACCCCTTCTCCACCTATCTTGACCACAAAAGAAATATACAATTGAACAAACTGTTTACTGGTCGAGATGGGTACAACAAAAATTTCTCTTTGGTGATTTTTTTTCTTATGCTATTTAATGTTCTCTTATTTATAACTCTTTCTCTTCAATTATATTTTCAGATTAATGACTGTATTTTAGCATAAGACCGTAATCTGTGACATCAATCTTTCGGTTATTTATTACTATTGTTAAAACATGCAGTTATATGATGTATCTGTACGATGCTATGTTTGATTTCATATTCACCTAATAAAACTTTATGAAAAACAAAAAAAATTGTCCTAAATTGTTTAAGAAATTCTATTTTTTTTTTTTTAAATTGGGATATGTTTTATAGCAGAAAGTAAAAAAATATTGTTTTTCTTTCAAAATTTTCGGTTGATCTTTATCTACAGAGCAACAAATAAAAATGCAGAGGTCATCAAATAAAACCAAAAGAAAGAATTTGTGGGAAAATAAATAAATAAAACATACATTTTATTTGGGTATAGTGTTGTATTACCTGCAATTGTCAGTTAAAGTAACGCAGTGTCCTCCGGGGTAGAAGCTGGGCCCCCATACCCCTTTCATGGCCAATAACTTGCACAAAAGCCTTCAAAATGGGGACTTGTCCTGTTTGGGTCCCATAGACTTCAAAGGGGTTCATCATTCGGGTTAGAACTTTTGCGATGTTCGAGAGTTCTAGAGCAAACCAAACCAGGTGGGAGGGGGGGGTTGACTCATCTCTAGAAAGGAGGAAAGAGAGCCAGGATGGAGGCACCAAATTAGAGAAATCATCAGTCAGGTATGAGGCCACCATGGAGCAGGAAAAAAAGTGCCTCCAACCCATTTAACCCATTCAGCCATGAGCGCCCTGAGCATCCATGCGGCCCCTCACTCACCCATAGGGAGGGCACATAAACAAACAAATATATTTAGAAAACAACAAATTAAGTTAAAATACCAAACTGGTTCTAAACGCAAAAGGTTTTTTACCTTAATGCATTACATAGTTACATAGTTAGTCAGGTTGAAAAAAGACACAAGTCCATCCAGTTCAACCACAAAAAATAAAAAAACAAAATAAAAAACACAGTAAAATCCTATACATCCAACTCCATACCCACAGTTGATCCAGAGGAAGGCAAAAAACCCCAGCAGAGCATGATCCAATTTGCTACAGCAGGGGAAAAAATTCCTTCCTGATCCCCCGAGAGGAAATCGGATTTACCCTGGATCAACTTTACCTACAAATCTTAGTACTCAGTTATATTCTGTACATTTAGGAAAGAATCCAGGCCTTTTTTAAAGCAATCTACTGAGCTGGTCAGAACCACCTCTGGAGGGAGTCTGTTCCACATTTTCACAGCTCTTACTGTGAAAAAACCTTTCCGTATTTGGAGGTGAAATCTCTTTTCCTCTAGACGTAAAGAGTGCCCCCTTGTCCTCAGTGTTGACCGTAAAGTGAATAACTCAACACCAAGTTCACTGTATGGACCTCTTATATATTTGTACATGTTGATCATATCCCCCCTTATTCTCCTCTTCTCAAGAGTGAATACATTTAGTTCTTCTAATCTTTCCTCATAGCTGAGCTCCTCCATGCCTCTTATCAGTTTGGTTGCCCCTCTCTGCACTTTCTCCAGTTCTCCGATGTCCTTTTTGAGAACTGGTGCCCAAAACTGAACTGCATATTCCAGATGAGGTCTTACTAATGATTTGAACAGGGGCAAAATTATATCTCTGTCTCTGGAGTCCATACCTCTCTTAATACAAGAAAGGACTTTGCTCGCTTTGGAAACTGCAGCTTGGCATTGCATGCCATTATTGAGCTTATGATCAACTAAAACCCCCAGATCCTTCTCCACTACAGATCCCCCCAGTTGTACTCCCCCTAGTATGTATGATGCATGCATATTCTTAGCCCCCAAGTGCATAACTTTACATTTATCTACATTAAACCTCATCTGCCACTTAGTCGCCCAATTAGACAGAGCATTGAGGTCGGCTTGTAAATTGGAGACATCCTGCAAGGACGTTATTCCACTGCATAGCTTGGTGTCATCTGCAAAGACAGAAATGTTACTTTTGATCTCAGACCCAATATCATTTATAAATATATTGAAAAGTAAGGGTCCCAGCACTGAACCTTGGGGTACACCACTGATAACATTGGACCATTCAGAGTAAGAATCATTAACCACGACTCTGAATTTTGTCTTTCAGCCAGTTGTCTATCCATTTACAAACTGATATATCCAATCCTGTAGACCTTACCTTACACATGAGCCGTGTGTGCGGAACTGTATCGAACGCTTTTGCAAAATCCAAATATATCACATCCACTGCCACGCCTCTGTCCAGGGTTTTACTTACCTCTTCATAAAAGGAAATCAGGTTTGTCTGACAACTTCTGCCTTTCATGAATCCATGTTGTCTGCTGCTTAAATAGTTTTTTTCCAGCAAGAACTCATCCATGTGGTTTTTTATTTAACGTTCCAGTATCTTCCCAACTATAGAAGTTAAACTAACAGGTCTATAGTTACTTGGTAAAGACTTTGTTCCCTTTTTAAAAATGGGCACCACATTGGCCCTGCGCCAATCCAGTGGTACTATTCCTGTCTTTAATGTGTCCCTAAATATTAGATACAGTGGCTTTGAAATGACAGAGCTCAACTCACCTAGGATCCGTGGATGGATGCCATCAGGTCCAGGTGCTTTATCCACCTTTATTCTGTCTAAATATTTCTGGACCATATCACTTTTGAGCCATTGTGGATTTGAGGCTGTGTCACTCCCATCCCCATTTTGGACATGAGCTCCCCCATGCTCCATTGTATACACAGAGCTGAAGAAAACATTTAATAAATTTGCCTTCTCTTTGTCCCCAGTCACCCACTCTAGATTATTTTGTAAGGGGCCTACATGCTCAGACTTCACCTTTTTACTATTAATATATTTAAAGAATTTTTTGGGGTTTGTCCTACTATCTTTTGCAATCTGTCGTTCGTTTTGAATTTTTGCATCCTTGATTTCCTTTTTGCATATCCTGTTATATTCTTTGTAACATTTAAACAACACTAGTGTTCCTTCATTTTTATATTTTTTAAAAGCTACTTTCTTATTGTTTATAGCTTTTTTAACTTTGACCGTGAGCCACATAGGTTTTATTTTTAGCCTTTTAAACTTATTGCTCATGGGAACATACTTTGCAGTGAGGTTCCACACAGTCTTTTTGAAGAATTCCCATTTCTGTTCTGTGTTCATCTGTGCCAATAGTCCCTCCCAGTCCAAGTCCTGGAGAGCAGCCCTCATCCTTGGAAAATGTGCTCTCTTAAAATTTAGTGTTTTAATATTTCCTGTATGTATTTCTTGCTTATAGTTAACATTAAATGAAATCATGTTATGATCACTGCTACCCAGGTGTTCCTTTATCTGAACATTAGTAATAAGCTCTGCATGGTTTGAGATTATCAGGTCCAACAGGGCATCATTCCTAGTTGGGGCCTCAATAAACTGCACCATAAAATTGTCCTGCAATAGGTTTTTAAATTTTTGTCCTTTAACTGTCCCAGAAGTGCCATTAATCCAGTCAATTTCTGGGTAGTTAAAATCCCCCATTATTATCACCGTCCCAGACCTTGCAGCCCTTTCCATCTGTGCAAGGAGCTGAGTCTCCACCTCCTCATTAACATTGGGTGGTTTATAACAAACTCCAATGATTAATTTTGAACTACGCACATCTGTATGCAGTTCCACCCATAATGCTTCAGCCTCATCACACTCTCCATCAACCAGGTTCTCTTTCACGCTTGCTTTGAGGTCACTTCTCACATAGAGACAGACCCCTCCACCTTTCCTTTTTACCCTGTCTTTCCGAAAGAGAGCATAGCCAGGAATATTAATAGCCCAGTCATGTGAGGATTGAAGCCAAGTTTCAGCAATACCGATTACATCATAGCTCTCCTCATGCACCAGAGCTTCCAGCTCACCTGTTTTGCTTGGCAGACTTCTGGCATTGGTGAACAAACACTTAAATGTATTGTTACATTTTTCTCTGGTGTTTTTCATATAATTTATAGTAGTACAAATGGCACTATTATTTCCAATGGCTGTTTGCAACATGGGAACTTTCTTGTCACCTGCCATAACCCTCTCCCTATCTATCCCCATTCCACTCTCCATTAATGTCTGACCACTAACTGACCTGTCTGCTCGATGTAATTCTAATTCACCCTCCCCCTCAATCCTAGTTTAAATACTCCTCCAGCATTCCCATAAACCTCTCCCCCAGCACAGCAGACCCCCTTCCATTCAAGTGCAAACCGTCTTTAGCATATAGGTTGCACCCCAATGAAAAATCAGCCCAGTGCTCTAGAAACCCAAATCCCTCCTTCCTACACCAGGTCTTTAGCCATGCATTCAGCTCTCGAATCTCCCCCTGCCTTTCCTGTGTTGCGCATGGCACAGGCAATATTTCAGAGAATATCACCTTGGAGGTCCTTCCCTTCATCTTGCAGCCTAGTTCTTTAAATTGATTCTTAAGGAGCCGCCACCTTCCATGTATACTGTCATTGGTTCCAACGTGGACCAAGACAGCTGGGTCATGCCCAGCCCCTCCCAGTAATTTATCCACCCGGTCCACCACATGCCGAACCCTGGCACCAGGGAGACAGCAAACCATTCGGTTGAAGCGATCCTGGCGACAAATTATTCTATCAGTCCTTCTGATTAAAGAATCCCCTATTACCACCAACTGTCTAGGCCTACCTGCACTCCCCTCCCCACCTCTACTAGATGGGTTGCTCTCCCGGCTGTTAGGGGTAGCAGTAACATCTAGGGCTGCCACCTCTGTGTTTGCCACCTCCACATCATCACCCAACTTGGCAAATTTGTTTTGATGCACAAATACAGGACTGGCCTTCCCTTTCTTCACGCCCCTTCCACTCCCTCTAACTGCATTAACCCATCTCCCTATCTGATAATCCTGACTTTCCCCTCCACCCTCCACATCAACCTTACTGACCACTTGCTCAGCGAGCAGAGGACCCCTTTCAAGGTTGTCATTTCTACCCAGTGTTGCAACTTGCTCCTCCAGATCTCTAATACGAGCTTCCAGAAGGGCAACCTGCTCACATCTGTCACAGCGGTATCCATCTTGGAGCTGTTGCACCAATTTTGCATACATGTGACACACTGTGCACTGAGCAAAACCTTCAACCCTGCTAGCACTCATTTCCCAGTGACAATATAATTACTTGTATGAAGATTAAGATAATACTTACAGTTTTAGAAGACTCCTGCCTTAACTCTTGTTTTAAACTCCTGGTTTTTAACTCTTCCACTTCTGATCAGAAATTCCACACCAGATCTCAGCAAGGAGCCAGCTCTTATGGAGTTTTTACAGACACTTATATACTCACCTGTTAACAATTAGACACTCCCCTGTTAACAATTAAACACTCCCCTTAATTAGCAGAAAGGAAAAAAAGCTGTTTAATAAGTGTCAGAGAAAAAAAGACAAACAATTAAACACTTGCAGCAGAAACAGTTAAAAGCAGCTAAAAGCAAATCCTGGTTTTTAACTCTTCAGCCCCATACACACGATAGAATCCATCCGCAGATAAATCCCAGCAAATGGGTTTCTGCGGATAGATCCTATGGTGTGTACACGCCAGCGGATCTGTTTCCGCGGAGAAATCTCCTCTGGGATGGATTCCAGCAGATCGGATATTTGCTGACATGCACAACAAATCCATCTGCTGGAATCCATTCCAACGGATGGATCCGCTCGTCTGTACAGACTTACCGGATCCATCCGTCCAAAGGGATTCCCCGCACGCGTCGTAATGATTTGACGCATGCGTGGAATTCCTTATATGACAGCGTCGCGCCCGTCGCCGCGTCATAATAGCGGCGACGGCGCAACACGTCATCGCCAGAGGATTTCAGCGCGGATTTCAATGCGATGGTGTGTACACGCCATCGCATAGAAATCTTCTGAAATCCTCGAGAGGATTTATCCGCGGATACGATCCGCTGGACCGTATCTGCGGATAAATCCTCTCGTGTGTATGGGGCCTTCCACTTGTAATCAAAAATTCCACTTCTGATCAGAAATTCCACACCAGATCTCAGCAAGGAGCCAGCTCTTATGGAGTTTTTACAGACACTTATATACTCACCTGTTAACAACTAGACACTCCCCTGTTAACAATTAAACACTCCCCTTAATTAGCAGAAAGGGAAAAAAAAGCTGTTTAAAAAGTGTCATAGAAAAAAAGACAAACAATTGAACACTTGCAGCAGAAACAGTTAAAAGCAGCTAAAAGCAAATCCTGGTTTTTAACTCTTCCACTTGTAATCAAAAATTCCACTTCTGATCAGAAATTCCACACCAGATCCCAGCAAGGAGCCAGCTCTTATGGAGTTTTTACAGACACTTATATACTCACCTGTTAACAATTAGACACTCCCCTGTTAACAATTAAACACTCCCCTTAATTAGCAGAAAGGAAAAAAAAAGCTGTTTAAAAAGTGTCATAGAAAAAAAGACAAACAATTGAACACTTGCAGCAGAAACAGTTAAAAGCAGCTAAAAGCAATTCCTGGTTTTTAACTCTTCCACTTGTAATCAAAAATTCCACTTCTGATCAGAAATTCCACACCAGATCTCAGCAAGGAGCCAGCTCTTATGGAGTTTTTACAGACACTTATATACTCACCTGTTAACAATTAGACACTCCCCTGTTAACAATTAAACACTCCCCTTAATTAGCAGAAAGGAAAAAAAAAGCTGTTTAATAAGTGTCAGAGAAAAAAAGACAAACAATTGAACACTTGCAGCAGAAACAGTTAAAAGCAGCTAAAAGCAAATCCTGGTTTTTAACTCTTCCACTTGTAATTAAAAATTCTACTTCTGATCAGAAATTCCACACCAGATCTCAGCAAGGAGCCAGCTCTTATGGAGTTTTTACAGACACTTATATGCATTCTATGCATTCTATGCATTAAGATGAAAAATGTTATGTGTGCAACTCGGCAGGAATGAGGAGCCAGCAGCACTGGCGGGGGACCCGATAAGAGTAGTATCTGCAAAACCACTGCACAAAGCAGGTACCGTAAGTATAACATTTGTGTTAACTTTAAAAAAATAAGCCAAGCCTTTATTATTACTTTAAGTAAATTGCATACATTTTGAAAACTTGCAAACAAATATATCATACAAATGAAAACATAACTGCTTGAATATGAGCAAAAAGAAATGCTTTTCAACAGATTTTTACAAAACCAACATGGACACATTTTACCTAAAATTGGCCATTTTAACCACTTGCTGACCAGCCGCCACAGTTTTACTGCGGCAACATGGCTCGGCTGGGCAAAACTAAGTTATGTTACATCGCTTAGCCCTGTGGCTGCTTGCCACTAGAGCCGATGTGAGTGCCCGCGGGCACGATGAGTGCCAGGCACCCGCGATCGCTCGTGACACAACGCAAACCGGGATCTGTGTGTGTAAACACACATATCCGGTTCTCTCAGGGGAGAAATTAGTGATTGTCTGTTCATTCTTTGTATGAACAGCAATCTGTAATTTCCCCTAGTCAGTCCCATCACCCCCTCAGTTAGAACACAGAGAGGGAACACATTTAACGCCTTGATCGCCCCCTACTGTTATCCCCTTCCCTGACAGTGACATTTTTACAGTAATCAGTGCATTTTTATAGCACTGATGTCTGTAAAATTGTCAATGGTCCCAAAAATGTGTAAAAAGTGTTCGATGTGTCTGACATAATGTTGCAGATCACCACCATTATTAGTAAAAAAAATAATAACGATAAAAATTCCATAATTCTATCCCCTATTTTGTAGACGCTATTAGCCAGATTCAGGTAGATGGGAGCACCTTTGTGCCGGCATAGCGCAGCTCAAATGCGCTACGCCGACGTAACCTAGAGAGGCAAGTACAGTATTCACAAAGCACTTGCTCCCAACGTTGCGCCGGCGTAACGTAAATTCGAAGGCGTAAGTGTAAGTGGGTGTGACCTTATGATGGCCTGAGCATGGAGCAGTGGCTTACGCCCGGCGTATCATCAACGGAGCATGCGCAGTGACGTTGACCTATGATCGCTTCCCTGTGCGCATGCTCACAATTACGCCGGCGCAACTTCCTGGAATACGCCGGCCCACCAGCTTACGTCGAGCGCATAAATACGCCCAAACATTCGTCCGTCCAACGGAAAAGTACATCCTGCTTTTTCCCCTCCCTGAGCAAGGTACTTTTGTTTTATGATGGCTTCTAGAGTTTCAGCGAAGGACAAGAGAAAGAAGAATTTCTCGCCAGAGGAGAAGGCAGTTCTCATCTCTGCCATTGAGAGGTATGACGTCTTCCTCCATGGTGCCCAGAGTCGTGATACCAGCCGGGCCAGGAAACAGGTCATCCTGGAGTCCATCGCCACTGAAGTTATTGCCCTTGGAAATGAGTCCTGGACCGCCAAGGACATTAATAAAAAAATTAATGACATGAGGCGCCATGTTCAGGATAAGTTGGCCGCCATCAGGAAGCACCAGAGGGGCACGGGTGAGGTGAGCTTGACCCCGGAGGAGGAGGTGATTTCCCGTTGTATGGAGAGGGAGCAGTTGGAGGGCCTTGAGGGCTTTGATTCCCTTGATGAGGCCTCGAGGACAGGTAAGTGTTTTTTTACCCCTATCCGGTGTGTAGCATGTGAGGGGGTGGAAGGGAACATGTGACAAGTGTGTGGGTCCACCAACGTGTGAATGCTTTGTGTCATTCACAGATGTGCAGGAGGGAGCGGGGCCATCTGCTGCCGGTGGCCATCCCACGCCATCTTCCCCGGAACAACCTCAGCCAGACCCCCTAAGAAGCCAAGTTCCAGCGGTGGAGGGGACTGCCCACACCTCTCCTCTCGAGGTGGTTGAGGAGGAGACGGTGAACCTTGCCCAGGTTTGCCTCTATATAGAGGAGGCCTCTGTTGTGCCTGGGCCCTCTCACACCCCCCCATCAGGGGAAGCCCCTCTGGCTCAGCCCCCATCAGGGGAAGCCCCTCCGGCTCAGCCCCCAGCAGGGGAAGCCCCTCAAGGGCCTCACCATACAGCCGGTCCCAAGCATCTTCTGCCCCCAGGAAGGCGACATGGAAGACCAGGGGTGTTCCTGATTCCGTGCAGGAACAAATAGCAAGGGACCAGGCCCGGCAGACCCGGCATATGGGGTAAATATCCGTGAACCTGCACAGGGTGGCTGACAGCCTGGCCTCCTCGGCACAGATGAATGACGCAGTGCAGGATGTCAGCGGCAATTGTGCTGCAGTGGTGACCTGCCTGGGGGAGCTGCAGGCCACCACAGCCAACCTTGTTTCAGAGGTTCAGACCCTGACTGTGGCGGTCCAGGCCAACACGGCTGCCATCCAGGAGGAGGGGAGGCATAGGCAGCACAACCAGCGGCACAACCTCACCCGCCAGCTGAGGATGCAGGCCCAGACCAATCGGTACCTCAGCCGCATTGCCGTGGCCGTGGAGGGCAGGCAGCCATCACCTGCCAGGAGTGGCAGACCTGGGGATCAGCCACCTCCAGATGCCCCACCCCCCCACCCGAGGCTCCCCCCAGGCAGCTGAGGAGCCAGAGAGGTGGCACCAGGCGCAGCCCACGTCAGGGCAAATGAGTGCTGTTTTTTTTTTTTTGTGCCCAGAGTATGAGCTTATTTATGTTTTGTATGTGCTCAGGAAATGAGTTTTTTTTTTGTTGTTTGTGCTCAGGAAATTATTTTTTTTATTTTATTTATGCTCAGGTCATGAGCTTTTTATTTTATTTATTACTGCACACGGTCAGTAGTGCAGGCTACAGTGTGACTGGTGTGTGAATGTGGGGGTGACATACCTGCCAGTAAGGTGTGTCACCCTGGGTCGTCGGGGAGAAGTTATCCCCACGACCGTGTGAATGTAGTATGAATGGACAGTGACACCATTGGGGCCTTGGGGCAGCGTTGCTGCTCCCAAGTCCTACATGGTGGACTTGGGCTAATCCAATGTGATGTGGATGTGGTGTGTGTGAGCTAGGGACCACAGTGGTGTGCATGCGTGCATTCTCCTTGTGCCATGATGAATGTGTGTGTTTAACGTGCAAAGATTCCTACCACGAGGCATCTCCTGACTGCTCTTCCCTCAGCAGACAGGGTAGCCTCAGTTTGGGGGGGACTGTGTGGTTCGGGGGTAAGGTCATCACATATGTCAATCTCCAGGCCCTTTCTCATGGCGTAGTTGTGCAGCATGCAACATGCACCGATGATCTGGCACACAAAGTTTGGGGAATACAACAGGGTCCCCCCGGACTTATCCAGGCATCAGAAACGGGACTTCAGGAGGCCAAATGTGCGTTCCACCACTGCATGGGTACGTATGTGTCCACAATTGTAATTTCTCTCTCCTCTGGTTTGGGGATTCCGGAATGGAGTCAGGAGATGGGGCCCAAGTGCATATGCAGAGTCACCTGGAAGGGAAAAGACAGGAGGATGTTAGTCGTGCATGTGCCCCTCGTGATGTCTGCATCATGGGGGCGGACAGTCATGCCTGACTCCCATGTCACTCACCAACCAGCCAGCTGTTCCCGTTCACGCTCTGTTCGAATTCTGTGGGGATGTTGCTTTGACGGTATATGTAGCTGTCGTGGCTGGACCCGGGGGGGGGGGGGGGGTTGGCACGGACGTGCCATATGAGGCATTGGGCATCGGCTATCACCTGTACGTTGATGGGATGCCACTGCTTATGATTGCGGTATATGTGCTCTGTGGCACGGGGGGGGGGGCGTAGTGCCACATGTGTTCACTCAATGGCCCCCACGGTGCGTGGGAATTCTGCAATTCTGAAGAAATTCAGCATTGCCTTCTGCCGCATATGCTCATGGTTGGGTCTGATGATGTGGTGGGAGATGCGTCTGAGGATTGCGGGGACAACCTGGTGCACACATCTGCTCATGGGGGATTGTGACATCCCAGACACGACTCCACGTGTACGCTGAAAAGATCCACTGGCGAGGAAATGCAGTGTTGCCAGTACCTTGACCAGTGGCTCCACTGCATGTGAGCGATGTGTCTTGCTGGTGATGTCATCATGCAGGGTTGTGGCTAATTCCAGGATGACAGCAGGGCTGAATCTGAAGATGCGATACACCTCTAAATCACCCATGCCACGTTCATGCGCCATAACGGTGCTGCTGTAGCTGACCTGTGCACGTCTGGTGCAGAGATAAACCAGCTTTTTGATGGAATAACTTTAGGCCGGAAGTACAACTTACGCGCACCACGCGTAGCCTGCGTCGGGCGCACGTACATTCGTGAATCGCCGTACCTCCCTCATTTGCATATTTGAATAGGAAATCAATGGGAGCGCCAGATGCGTCCAGCGTAAATATGTGGCCAGGATGCCCCGGCGTAGGAAAGTTACGTCGGTCGGAGGAAGCCTATTTTCAGGCGTATCTAGTTCTGTGATTCACGTACAGCCGCCTATCTTTAGGTCGGCGTATCCCATTTGCACTATGCCGACGTAACATAGTGAGGCAAGTACTGTATTCACAAAGCACTTGCCTCCTAAGTTATGTCGGCGTAGCGCAAATGGCCCGGCGTAACCACGCCTAATTCAAAATAGGCAGGTAGGGGGCGTGTTGTATGGTAATGAATTCACGATTCATTACCATACATGTAAATGAAGCGCCGATCGTACGGCGCATGCGCGCGCATGCTCAGTATCATGTCGTAAATACTCCTTGCTTTCGAAGGGGAACGTAACCTACGCCCAGCCCCATTCTGAATTGGCTTACGCAAATGACGTGAAATTTGACGGCTGTCCGACGTCTATACTTAACATTGACTGTGCCATCTTTTTGGTGGTTTATCTTTACGCCTAAAAAAGCCTTAAGTAAACGGTGTATCTTACATGCGACAGCCGTGCGTACGTTCGTGAATAGGCGTATCTTGACCATTTGCATATTCTCGGCATAAATTGACGTACACGCCCCTAGCGGCCAGCGTAAATATGCAGCTAAGATATGACGGCGTAGGAGACTTACGCCGGTCATATCTTAGCAACAGAGAAGCGTATCTCAATTTGAGCATACCGCTTACAGATACGACGGCGCGGATTCAAACTTACGACGGCGTATCTACTGATACGCCGTCGTAAGTCTTTATGAATCTAGTCCATGGTGGGTTTTTTTCAAAATTGTCGCTGTTTTTTTGTTTATAACGCAAAAAATAAAAACCGCAGAGGTGATCAAATACCACCAAAAGAAATCTCTATTTGTGGGAAAAATTAACGCAAATTTTATTTGGGTACAGCAAAGCACGACTGTGCAATTGTCTGTTAAAGCGACACATTGCCGAATTGCAAAAAGTGCTCTGGTCAGGAAGGAGGTAAAATCTTAAGCAGGGATGAATAGAATTCACTAAAAGGTTTAAATGTAATTGCTTCATTGAGACTAGGACATTTTGTAGCCTGTAGAATAAAAATCCACTCAGTTTCTTATTGTAATAAAATCTTATCAACAACTCTCCCACCTGACCGATGATCGCCCTAATTTGATGCCCCTGGCCTGCAGTTTTCCTTCCTTGCATCAACACAGGGTCCCCCTTCCCAAGGAGGTTAGTTCTCCTATGGAGACTATTTTTGGTGTATGCAAGTTTGTAGACAGAGATTTATTTCCTTGTCTTCTATCCTCATCAGCTGACAAAGAAGGCAAAGGCTGTGCCTTCGAAACGCGTTCTGATTGGCCAGACAGCATGTGGGCGGCTCCCCAGTTTGCAGCCCTGGACCACTCCCACCCAGAGACACACAGCTGACATCTCCATGAGGCATATCGAGGCTTCAGCTGCGGCTAACACACGGTGCTCGTGGATCCCTCAATAGAGACTTTCCGGCGGCCCTCCTGTGCTCCTGTGACACTGCATGTGGAAGGTCCCACCCGCTCTAGCTCTCTGCAAGTGCGCCAACATTTTTCACGTTTTATGCCGCGTACACACAACCGTTTTTCGGGTTGTAAAAAAATGACGTTATTCAGGCTCTAAAACAACGTTTTTTTCAACCCGATCATTAAAACGGCCTTGCCTACATACGATCGTGAAACAAAAATGCTCTAGCAAAGCGCGGTGATGTACAACACGTACAACGGCACTATAAAGGGGAAGTTCCATTTGGATGACGCCACCCTTTGGGCTATTTTAGCTGATTTTGTGTTAGTAAAAGATGATTTGCACTTTTCTGTCTGTTACAGCGTGATGAATGTGCTCACTCCATTACGAATGGTAGTTTTACCAGAGGAGCACTCCCATCTCATAACTTGCAGATTTTTCACGTCGTTAAAGCCCACACACAACCATTTTTTACAACCCGAAAAAACGACAACGTTAAAAACGTCGTTAAAAAATAGAGCATGTTCGAATAATTTTTTGCCCGTTTTTTAGAACCCGAAAAATGCTTTTAAGCCCACACACAATCGTTTTTAATGAAATAATTTTTTTTTTTTTTTTTTTTTACAACTCGAAAAACGGCATTAGTGTTGTTTTATACTTATATACTGAATAAATTCCTAAGCTGTAGGATTGGCTTGGCACTGCTATCTCCTCCCTTTGCTTTCCCTTTGTTCACAGTGATCGACTTCCCCAGCCCGCGCCTGAAGTAGCCTTGCTCCCTTTACAGCCTTCATTTAGAGACTTTTTTAGAGACAAATTTTGTAGGGGTTCATCCCCTAGAACTTTCAATTCACTCACCATTCACATGGTTGCACCTTTATGTATCAGCATGCAGATGCATGCCTTTTCATTTAAATTTTAAACTTTTATCTTTTTCATAAGATGGTCTAGCACTGAATATTATACCAATATTGTGTATGTGTTTCCTTGTGTAGCAGGGTCATCCTGTCAGAGTCTAATGACAGGCCATCCCCGCTGGGACTTTATTCACGTTTGTAAATATGTAAGATACCTTTAAGAAGTTATGCATTGTGGGATTGCAAGTAGCGGGAGATATGGACTCCATTGACTCTTAAGAGAAACAGACTACACATCCCACAATGCCCTGCAGCATTGGAACATGTGACACCTCCGCACAGACTTATGGGGGAGGTTACTTAAAGAAGGGGCGCGGCTGCTCTCTCTTGGGACCAACACTTTCTCCTCTGTGGAGCTGCAGAAGACAGCACAGCGTGTCGCTAGGCCAGAAGCCTGGGCCTAAATTCACTGAGAGACGAGCCATCCAGAAGGAAGCAAGACTCCGGTATCCAGCCCGTGTTCCTGGGGAACGAAGAGGCAGCCCAGCTGACAATTGAAACAGTGGAGCACCATCGCCCGGGATCCTTGTGCTGTGGAGCGTTGATTCACCAACGTGCCTTCTGAGGAGAATTCAGGCGGGTCGGCCTGTCGGGTGAGAGAGCACACGCTCAACTTCTAACTCCCTTTAAACAGACACCTTAGTGCCACCCCACAGGCCGGAGACACATGTTGGCCTCCAGCTGAAACTTAGAGGCCTTTATCTACTGTTTAAGTGTTTTATACAAGTGACTGACGCGCGATCAGTTAACCAACGTTTGCTGTTCCAGATACTTTGTTGTGTAACTTCATTCACCGATTGCCACTTGTGGATTATAAATTTACTGTGCACCTACCGGCCGCAACGTGGAAGTTAACTATTCTGTAGGACTGCCTACCATTCTTTAGTTTAGGTTTTTTCATTAATGTTAATTGCTGATTCTTGCAAGGGCCCTTGCTGAATCATAGTGAGTCATTACCTGACAATTGTTTTGTTTGTGATTTAAATCTAAGCTTGTTTCTTAAGTTCACGTGAAGTAAACTTATTCTTTCTGATTTAAATATATCAACTGTGTGAAGTGTACTTTCTCGTCTGGAGGGACCATCCATAAAAGCAGGTAATACTATTGCCATATCATCACTGCATGTTGTGTGCCTGCTATTGTGACCCCAGCCCAGCAGAGGTCACAATATCTTACCCACCGGACTTCTAATGTGTCAAGAGAGGGTTCGAGTCATTTAAATAGGGGTGAGCCAAGCCAAATAGAGTAGATCCCAAAACAATCAGCAGCTCCTGCGGGGGTAGAGCTACACTAAGAATGGGGAAATGCTTGTTTACATCAGCATTTCCCCATTCTTCCTCTCCTTGAGACGATTGCATGGATCCCTGCGGACATCGAGTCCACGGGATCCGCGATCAGACTCACGGAGCTCGTGTCGGGCGAGCGGCCACAATGTCGTGTCTTAAAGGCGAAGTACAGTTACGTCAATATGCCTGTATGTGCCAGTCTGCCAACGTATATCCACGTGAGCCGGTCGGCAAGCAGTTAAAGTGATACTAAACACTTTGGGCCAGATTCTCATACATTTACTTTGCTCCTGGGCAGCGTAACGTATGTGATTTACGTTACACCGCCACAGGTTTACAGGTTTACAGCCTGATTCTCAGAACACTTACCTGTAAACTTGCGGCGGTGTATCGTTAAATCACTCGGCGCAAGCCGGCTCAATTCATATGGGGCGGGCACCATTTAAATTAGGCGCGCTCCCGCGCCGAGTGTACTGCGCATGCTCCGTTGGGTAAATTACCCGACGTGCATCGCGATAAATGACGTCGCCCCGACATCATTTGCTTAGATGTTTCCGTGAATGGCGCTGGACACCATTTACGTAAACGTCTAAGCAAATGATGTCGGGGCGACGTCATTTATCGCGATGCACGTCGGGTAATTTACCCGACGAAGCATGCGCAGTACACTCGGCGCGGGAGCGCGTCTAATTTAAACGGTCGTCTTACGCAAACAACGTAATTTTTTTTAAATTCGACGCGGGAACGACGGCCATACTTAACATTGGTTGCCCCTCCTAATAGCAGGGGCAACCTTACGCGTCGCGTACGCTACGGTAATTTACCCGACGGAGCATGCGCAGTACACTCGGCGCGGGAGCGCGCCTAATTTAAACGGTCGTCTTACGCAAACAACGTAATTTTTTTAAAATTTGACGCGGGAACGACGGCCATACTTAACATTGGTTGCCCCTCCTAATAGCAGGGGCAACCTTACGCGTCGTGTACGCTACGGAAACGACGTAAATTCTCAGCGTCAACCTCGCGCTTGTTCGGGAATCTCGCGTAATTACCTCATTTGCATAGACGACAGGGAAAACGACGATGCGACACCTAGCGGCGGGAAAAAAATAGCTTTTAAGATCTGACAGCGTAAGAGCCTTACGCCTGTCAGATCTAATGGGTATCTATGCGTAACTGATTCTAAGAATCAGTCGCATAGATACCGGGGGCCAGATGAGGAGTTACGACGGCGCAAATGATGTTGCGCCGTTGTAACGCCTTTGAGAATCTGGGCCATACTGTTTAACTACTTTAGCCCCAATAGGATTTGCCCCCTTAATGACCAGGTCATTTTTTTGCGATACTGCACTGCATCGCTTTACCTAACAATTGCACGGTCCTGCAAAACTGTACCCAAGCACAATTTATGTATTTTTCCCCCCACAAATAGAGCTTTCTTTTGGTGGTATTTGATCACCTCTGCGGATTTTATTTTGTGCGCTGTAAATAAACAAAAAGCGACAATTTTGAAAAAAAAAACACTTTTTGCTATAATACATATCCCCAAAAAATTATTAAAACACATTTATTCATCAGTTTAAGCCCATATATCCTTGTAGATATTTTTAATATTGCAATAGGTGTATATTGATTGATTTGTGCAAAAGTTATCGCGTTTACAAACTATGAAATAGATTTAGGAACTTGTATTTATTTTGTATTGTTTTAACTAGTAATGGCATCGATCTGGGACTTTTTAGCAGGACTGCGACATTGGGGCGGACAAATCTGACACTTTTTGGGGACCAGTGACATTATTACATTGATCAGTGCTAAAAATGCAGGAAAGGGGTTAACACTAGGGGCGATCAAGGGGTTAAGTGTGTTCCCTAGGTGTATTCTAACTGTAGGGGGGTGGGCTCACTGGGACATGACAGAGATTACTATTCCCGATCACTGGGAACAGAAGATCTCTGACATGTCCCTTGTCAGAACGGGGATCCGCTTGTTTACACTGGCAGATGCCCATTCTGCCTCTGTACTAGGCAATCGCGGGTCGACATTGAGTCAGCGTGCAGTGGGAGCGTACAGGTATGGCGATTCACTCACTGCTGCCTAATCGATATATAGCTGTCACATGCCCAAGCTCTTTCCCAGCCTGTCTGCAAGGAAATATAAGCATGTGCACAAAAAAAGCGCAGCAACTTTGGAATACAGAGTAAAAATAAATAATTAATTAATATTAATAAATTGTTTTAAATTGTCATACAAATATATTTGAACTCAAACCTTTATTATTTTTTGGCAATAACATGTGTGGGCAGATTTATGCCAGTCATAGGCTGTGTCACGTCCCTCCATCAATCGAGATGTAATATCCCAAACTCGTTGTTTTTAGCTGGTTTGTAGGCATGGAGGAGTAGGGAGGGAGTGGATTGTCATTTAACACTGTGTATACACCTACATGTGTAACTATATAGTCACATAGGCTGCTCATATGTGATAGAAAGGAAATGCTCAGCATAGAAAAAATTAGGATCAACCTGATTTTTTGCAGAACACAGAAAACGAATCTCATAATGAATGATCGAGTATGAACAGCATTTGATAAAGCATTTATTGATAGGTTTTTATGATGTGGGTTTAATGTCACTTTATAAATACATAAATAATCCTGTATAATAATAACTAAGCTGACCTATTAGCACAAGGCCAAATGTGTCTGTGTTGAGGACATTTTGGTTGTGTCCCAAAGGTACTGCAGTATTCACTTGTTTTTTCCTCCTCTTCCCTACCTACCTTCTGCAATGGTAGGTGAAACATACAGCATCCAATGGAGTCCTCCTTCAAACACAACCCTCTTTTATGTCAGTTCTTATTTTGAGTTGTTGATTTCCCATTTTAATTATTTTTAATAAATGTAGGCATCTTTTAACACATAGTTATGTGCATCCCATTTTTTTCTTTCATTTTAGCACTACACAGTCACCCTGGCTTCTACAAGAGTGACACTCCAATCTTTGGACTTATTCATTAAAATGTATTGGAACTTGTTATACTGTCATCGTTGTGTCCATCTCGCGGGAAAAATTAACATTGGTACAACTCCTTATATTTTCCATGCACATTTGTACAGATTTTTTTGTTATTATTCCTAAAAGTTCATTTTTTTAAATATATTTTTCTTTTGTGTACATGTTATTCACACAGTGTGTAAGAGTATGTTTTAAGCACTATTTTAGTACATTTTACTAGCTGACAATATGTGTTGGGGGTTGCTCTCACTTAATGTCACCATCATCAGCTCACAATCATAGACAGAGGATTTCCTAATTGTCATTGCACACTTCAAGCTGTCAGTATCTCTCATTTTTTCACCTAGTGACATAATATTATTATCATTGCTCATCACAGTCACAGAAATACATGTATTCAGTGCCTTTGCTCAATATTAGCTGTTGGTAATGTTCAGTTGTCTCTGAGTGCCATAATGTCATAATTAATCATAGTTACAGACAGTTAACTTGCCAATTGCCAGTCCTCAGTACTAGATGCCAGTAATTCTTTTTACTCTTCAGTATCATTGGATTTCTGATGTAGCCATTGTTTCATGTAGGCTAGCAGAAAATAGTATGAGATCTGTTAGTGACTAAGGCTTCTACTAATTCAGAATAATACCCAACTGCTTAACATTTATAGACCTCCATATCTGAACCACAACTTAATTTGACGGGGAAGAGAACAACAGAACAGGAAACGGCCCATTTCTTCAACCTCCAGGTCATGTGTGACACCTGTCAATACATCATAAGCATTAGGCCCTGTACACACGATCAGTCCATCCGATGAGAACGGTCCGAAGGACCGTTCTCATCGGTTAACAGATGAAGCTGACTGATGGTCTGATGTGCCTACACACCATCAGTTAAAAAAACTATCGAGTCCAACGCGGTGACGTAAAACACAACGACGTGCAGAGAAAAATTAAGTGCAATGCTTCCAAGCATGCGTCGACTTGATTCTGAGCATGCGCGGGTTTTTAACCGATGCTTTTGCATACTAACCATCGGTTTTGACCTATCGGTTAGGCGTCCATCGGTTTCATTTTAAAGCAAGTTCTAAATTTTTGGACCGAATGATAACTGACCGATGGGGACCTTCAGTCCGTTTTGATCGGTTTTGACCGACCGGGTGTACGCGGCCTAAGATTTTGTTACTCAAGCAGCTATAGCTTATAACAACATGCTTAAAGTGTTTGTTAACCCAAATAAAAAATAAATATAAAATATCCTGTTCCCTTAAAGCATGAATAACAACACAGTGCTTGTGCTGTGTATTTTGGTCCCCTGTATTAACAGAAATACCTGGCTGATCCTGACAGTTTCTATCCTCCCCTCTGTACACTGACCACGATTTATCAGGGCTACTGAGCTCTGACACCATGGTCAGTGTATGTGCCTTCATTATTCGCTGCTATCTGCAGCTCTCGCTGTGTCTCCCTATGTCCTCCTACCCCTCCCCTTCCTGCCTGTCATCTCTCACTAGCACTGATCTGCTCCTCTCCCTGCTGCTTCAAAACTGACTGATCATTATATCATCCCCTCTGTCACATAAAAAGTTGTATACTAGTGCCTGTGCTTTATATAAAAAAAAAAAAAAAAAGATTTCTCCCTGTTTTAACACTGTTGTCCAGCGATCACATGACTCCGGGCTCTCTGCTCCTCTCCTCCCCATCTCCCGGGCTGATATCAGCAGGGGAATCCCAGCCCCGCCCGCTGGAAATATCACACGGGGAAAGCAGACAGCCTGGAGTCATGTGATTTCTGGGAGATGCTGTGAAAAAAGGTAGAAAGCAGCTTTTTTTTAATAAAGCACAGGCACTAGGACACAGCTGTTTATGTGGTAGAGGGGATGATATAATGATCAGATAGTGGCATAAAAAACACTTTAAGAAGGGACATCTGTCCACTTTCTTGCCCACTTTATTTTGTGTTGTTCTTTTTCAAAATGTTATTATTTATTTCTTATTTTATTTATTTATGGGAGATGACAATGGAGCTAGAGAGTTAGTGATGTAGCTAGGGACTAGGGATAAGCCGAACACCCCCCAGTTTGGTTTGCGCAGAATACACGAACGGACCGAAAGTTTGCACGAAAATTTGCACACCGTTAAAGTCTATGGGACCCGAACATAAGAAATCAAAAGTGCAAGTTTTAAAGGCTAATATGCAAGTTATTGTCATAAAAAGTGTTTGGGTACCCGGGTCCTGCCCCAGGGGACATGTATCAATGCAAAAATAAGTTTTAAAAAGGGCTGTTTTTTTGGGAGCAGTAATTTTAATAATGCTTAAAGTGAAAAAATAAAAATGTATTATTTCTTTAAATATTACCTGGGGTGTGTCTATAATATGCCTGTAAAGTTGTGCATTTTTCCTGTGTTTCTAACAGTCCCTACACAAAATGACATTTCTAAAGGAATAAAAGTAATTTAAAACTGCTTTAATGTAATGTTGAGCCCTGGCAACACAGATTAAAATTATTGAGAAAAATGGCATGGGTACCCCCCAGACCATTACCAGGCCTTTTGGGTCCAGGCCCTATATACTCTGAACAGCAGTATACAGGTGATCCCTGGGTTACAAACAAAAACGGGACTGTAGGTTTGTTCTTAAGTTGAATCTGTTAGTAGTTTGGAACAGGTACATTTTGTAAGTGTAGCTCCAGCCAAAACATCTATTTTTAAACTTTTTGGATAACATAGGGAATGGTTATCACCCCTGTAACATTTGTTTTGCTGTCTGTGCTGCTGTTCAGAAGATTTCACCTCAGTTTATAAGAAAGTTGGTCACGTCAGAGGAGTGACAATAGTGCTGCTTCAGTAAATAACAATACTTGTTGAAAGTATTTGTGGATGTTTTACTATTTGTTTTTATGTCATGTGCAATTCTTTGCTTCTAAGCAGCTGCTAATCTATTGAAATTTTTGACTTGTAAAATACCTTTACATTTAAAATTATTATGGTGACACTGTGATCTTATAATAACATTTGAATCTGTTAAGTGGAATCATTTTTGCTCTATAGCGCCAAGATAGGGAAAGAAGGCAAGGGACTTCACTATATTTATATATTTGGTGATCCAAGACTGATTCATTTTTTATGAAGGTGAGCCAATCCTCAGAGTCTGTGGACAAGCACACTCTGTGATCAGTTACAAAGCAGCACTGAGTGTGCGTTCAGAAACAACGCTGGATGCAGGACAGGCCAGTAGCTCAATTGCATATTGTGCAAGCTCTGGCCAGTGGTCCATCCTCAACACACAGAAACCCAGTGGATTTTCTGTTGGAAAGGTCTCCAAGTCTGATCTTGCCCCTAGGTATTCCTGCACCATGTAATTTAGACACTGGCGATGGTTGCTGGACCTTGGGGCTGCGGACTGAAGAATTGTCTGAAGGCATCGGTCAGATGGCCACCTTCTCCACCGCTCCTTCTGTGACTGACTGAAGCCTCAGCAACACGTTGTCCAGGACCAGGAAATTGTACCCTCCCATGCTCTGGAAATGCTTTGCACAAACCTTTCTGCAAGGCCTTCCGAAGATGTTTCATCCTCTGCTCCCTCTGCGAAGGCTAGATAAGTTCTGAAAACTTACGTGGATCATCTCCTTAATACCACGAACATGAGCCAAACAGGGAACGTGGGTCAAGTGCCCCTGTCATAGGATGGAGAGGAGGTTGGTGCCATTGTCACATACAACCATTCCTGGCTGAAGCTGGCATGGTGTCAACCACTTCTGAGTCTGCCCCTGCAGAGCTGACAGAATCTCAGCCCCAGTGTGGCTCCTGTCCCCCAAGCAGACCAACTCAAACACCACATGGCATATTTTTGCCTGAGTGCTTGCATAGCCCCTTGAACGCCTATGGAGCACCACTGGTTCCGAGGACAAATCTGCAGAGGAAGAGGCCATGGAGGAAGAAGAAGAGGAGGGGTGAAGGAGAGAGATGTGTCAGAATCACCACTACTAGCATTTTGGAGGTGTGGTATTGGAACAAGCTCCAACAATACTGCACCCTGTCCTGAATTCCTTCCCAGCTACCAGCAGAGTTAGCCATGAAAGAAAAGTAATATCCCTGTCCATGCCTGGCCATGAGTCAGCGGTAAAATGCACCTTATCGCTGACCCCCCTGTCCAACGAGGCCAAGACATTGCCTTCCACATGCCGGTAGAGAGCCGGAATGGCCTTCTGTGAAAAAAATGGCGTTTGGGAACCTGCCACTGAGGTACCGCACATTCCCAAAATTCATGAAAGGGGCAGAGTCTACCAGCTGAAAAGGCAGCATTTGGAGTGCTAGCAATTTAGCCAAGCTAGCATTCAGACGCTGAGCATGTGGATGGCTGGGACCGAATTTATTTAGACGGTTTAGCAACTGGGGTAGGGAAATTTGCCTGCTACAATCGGATTTAGGTGTATCGCTAGCAGATTTCCTGCAAGTGCTTGGGACACCTAATTCTACACCTTCATTCCTCAGTGCAGGTTTCTGAGAGGACTGAAGTGGGGTTGGAGATCCCAGCTGATGAGGAGCAAGGAGAGGTCTGCCTTATTCTTTGGTGTGGGTCTTCTAAGTACTGTTGCCAACAGACTGTATGTGAGGTTGACATACGTCTGGTCAAGCATGTGGTGACCAAGCTTGATATGCTTCAAACATATGTTGCAAACAGCAAGAGTGAGATCTGCTGCACACATGTCAAAAAATCCCACACCAAAGAACTTACATTATAGAGCACATGCATAGCTCTGTAATGTGATGCAGTTGGGTGGCTGCCCATAAGCTGGCCACTGGAGGGCATCCTGCCTCGTTGGAGATGTACCTCCTCCTCCTCTTTTTTATCAGGCACCCACGTAGAGTCAGTGACTTCATCATCCCTTCACTCCCTGTCACTGTAGCAAACTTGGCAGTATGCTGCAGCTGGGGGAACACGACTGACAGTTTCTTGTTCTTCTTGGGCACCACCCCTCTCTCTGGGCTCATGTTACTGCCTTCATCCTGAACCTGGGTACCATCATCGGAGCCTTCAAAACGCTGCACATCCTCCTGCAGCATGAACCCAACACTCTGGTCGAACAGTTCGGGGGACTCCTCAGGGCATGATGGTGGGGCTAGGGAAGGATTGACTAATGACATTGAGCTGATTGACCACTTTGGCAGCTGCATTGCCAGGCAAAGTACTCTGAGCCTGGGTAACAGAGGATAAGGAGGATGAGGATGGCTTTGTTATCCACTCCACCAACTCTTCTGCATGTTGTGGGTCGATAACACGGCCAGCTTCAGAAAAAAATGACAAGCGTGCCCCACGGCCATGTGCTGAGGATGCACCCTGTCCATGACCAGCACTGTTGGCTGTAGACACAGAGCCTGCTTGCCCTCTTTTAGTGGCCTGTGAGCGTCTGCCTCTCCTTGGTGGCCTTACAGACATGCTGTCAAATTGGATTAGCAAAACACCCCCTAAAGTTTACTAGAAAAAGTACACCATGAATGGCCTGCAGTCAGATATAGGCTTGGCGAGAGTGAATGCAGTGGATATATATATATATATATATATATGTAGGAGACTGTATATATACTTAATGCACTGCAGTTCTCTGAAGCACCTGCCTGCCTGAAGGTATATTTGAAAAATATTTTTCAACACTATTGGAGCACTTTTTCTTCTTTACATGTGTGGATAAACCCTGAGTCGAAACACAGTTGTATATTGAATGGTCGTTTTTTCCTGAGTTAAAACACACAGTGGATGGTCGTTTAACCTTTTGGAGTTCTAATTAACAAGCTCTTGAGCCGAACACGAGAGTGGGTGGCAAGTTTAGCTGGTGAGTGTGATTCCAGAGGGGTGGTGTCACAAGCACGGTGGTGTGGTGAAAGATTTTAAGAAAAATAAATCTTGTTTGAATATCACTTTACTTTATGGACTATTAATTTATTTATTAATTAGTCACATGTCATGTGTCACTAGTTTTATCACTAGTGATTTGTTTACAGTTATTTAATGATTGGTACTTGGGTACTGATCTCATGAGTGCTACATTTTTGTGCTATTTTCACAGTTTGATCTATAGGAAATTCAGTTTATCATATTTGAAAACGTACACCAGGAATGGCCTGCAGTCAGATATAGGCTTGGCTAGACTGGAATGCAGTGGATATATATGTAGGAGACTGTATATATATTTAATGCACTGCAGATCACTGAAGCACCTGCCTGCCTGAAAGTATATTAGAAAAAGTACACCAGGAACAGCCTGCAGTCAGATTTGGCTACACTGAATGCAGTGGATATATATATATATATATATATATATATATATATATATATATATATATATATATATATATATATATATATGTATACAGGACTGTATATATATATATATATATATATATATATTAAATGCACTGCAGCTCATTGAGTCACCTGCCTGCCTGAAGTATATTGGAAAAAGTATACCAGGAACGGCATGCACTCAGATCTAGCTACACTGGATACATATATGTATATATGTGTATATATATATATATATATATATATATATATATATATATATATATGGCCTGGATGTATATATATACAAAATACACTGCAGCTGAGCTAAGTGAATAGCCTGCCTGCCTGCTCAATCTAAATGACACTCTTTCGGTCCTCGCCAGCAACACACTACACAGGGCTGACGTGCAGGCGGACTTATATAGTGTTTGGCATGGACTTAGTCCCCCTGAGCCATAATTGGATCTCACAGTGCATTATGGGGCGTTCTGCGCCGCTCGAATTTGGCTTGAACGCCCCCTAATGTTTGTTTTTCGACGAACGAGTAAAAACGAATGTTCGAGTCAAACCCATGTTTGACCCGAACATAAAGCTTATCCCTACTGGGGACCAAGTTATGGCTTTGTAAGTTATTGTTAGTATTTTGAATTAAATTTATTGACAGCCAATTGAAGAGATTGGCAGAGGGGGTAGCAGACACTGAATGGTTGGTAAGTTGGACAAGTCTGGCGGCAGCAGCATTCATGATGGATAGCCAATGGTGATCCATTGAGGAGGGAGTTGCAGTAATCAAAGCAAGTGATGACTATAGAGTGAATTAGAAGCTTTGTGGTGTCATTAGTTAAGAAGGAGCATATTTTGGAGATATTGAAGAAGTTGAGGCGGCAAGCTTTAAACAGTGATTGGATGTGGGGCTTAATAGAGAGTTCAGAATTACATCTAGCACACTGGCATGGGGAGACTGGTAGATGGTTGGGCCATTGATCAGTGGATGATGAAGAATAGAGTTGAATGTACAGAAGAGTCAACGGGGACTGGATGAGAAGTTGAGCATGATAAAATAGGTCTGCATGGCAGTGTGGAGGCAGGAATTGTATTTTTGGAGGGCAGATTTATATTGGTTGAAATCTTTCTAAGACATAGCCTTATGCCACAGATCCTCATGAGCACAGCTGTTTTTTGAGACTTCTGGTGTCATTTGTTTGCCAGGGTTGTAGCACTCTCACCCAAAGCTGTGTGCAGTGAAGGGGGTCAAAGTGAAAGAAAATCCTCCTATGGCGGCAGAACCATACCATTCCTGAGATCGGGTGTAAGTGGCAACCTCAGCTTGGACTCCAGCCAGGCCACACCACTGACCCATTTCACTCTGCCCTTTGGAGCTTAGTCATTTAGTGTGGGGGGAAAGCTCTTCCATGGCGCAGGACAGGAATTTATTGTATGGCTAGATTAGGGAAAGGCATGGGTGAGATTTTGTCATAAAGGTGTTCAGTAGCAGGATAGAGGAGAGAAGGGTTAAAGTGGAAAAGGTTTCTACATGTAATTGTTAAAAGGTTGGCAGGAGAGGTGGTGAAAGTCAGGGAGAGAGGAAAAGGATTGCTGGAGAGATTGCACTGAGTGCATAAAGAGAATACAAGGTCAAGGGTGTTGCCATTACAGTGAGTAAAAGCATGAATCTATTGCTTAAGGTCAAAAGAGGATTAGCCTAAAAAGTTTAGAAGTAGCAGGTAGTTGTGGGAATTTCAGAAGAACGAAAGTAAGGTAGCCAAGGATTAGGGATGAGCCGAACACCCCCCGGTTCGGTTCGCAGCAGAACATGCAAACAGGCAAAAGATTTGTTCGATCACGCGAACACCATTAAAGTCTATGGGACACGAACATGAAAAATCAAAAGTGCTAATTTTAACTACTTGCCGACCAGCCGCCGCAGTTATACGGCAGCAGGTCAGCTTGGCTGCGCGAGATCACGTAGCTATACGTCATCTCGCGTTTCAGCCAATAGGTGCCCCTGGTGCCGACGCGTGTGCCCGCGATCGCTCGTTACAGAGCGAGAACCGGGAGCTGTGTGTGTAAACACACAGCTCCCAGTCCTGTCAGGGGGAGAGATGACAGATCGTCTGTTCATACAATGTATGAACAGCAATCAGTCATTTCCTCATGTCAGTCCCACCCCCCCTTCAGTTAGAACACATACAGGGAACATAATTAACCCCTTCCTCACCGCCTAGTGTCTACCCATTCCCTGCCAGTGGCATTTTTATAGCAATCAATGCATTTTTATAGCACTGATCGCTATAAAAATGCCAATGGTCCCAAAAATGTGTCAAAAGTGTCCGATGTGTCCTCCATAAGGTCGCAGTGCCGATAAAAATCGCTGATCGCTGCCATTACTAGTAAAAAGAAAATATTAATAAAAATGCCATAAAACTATCCCCTATTTTGTAAACGTTATAACTTTTGCGCAAACCAATCAATAAACGCTTATTGCGATTTTTTATGTAGAAGAATACATATCGGCCTAATTTGAGGAAAAAATAGTTTTTAATATATATTTTGGGGATATTTATTATAGCAAAAAGTAAAATTTTTTTTTTTTTTTTTAAATTGACGCTCAATTTTTGTTTATAGCGCAAAAAATAAAAACTGCAGAGGTGATCAAATACCAGCAAAAGAAAGCTCTATTTGTGGCAAAAAAGGACGCCAATTATTTTTGGGAGCTACGTCACACGACCGCGTAATTGTCAGTTAAATCGAGGCAGTGCTGAATCGCAAAAAGGGGCCCGGTTATTGACCAGCAATATGGTCCGGGGCTGAAGTGGTTAAAGGCTAATATGCAAGTTATTGTCATAAAAAGTGTTTGGGGTCCCGGGTCCTGCCCCAGGGGACATGTATCAATGCAAAAAAAAGTTTTAAAAACTGCATTTTTTTTGGGAGCAGTGATTTGAATAATGCTTAAAGTGAAATAATAAAAGTGAAATATTCATTTAAATTGTATACCTGGGGGATGTCTATAGTATGCCTGTAAAGTAGCGCATGTTTCCCGTGCTTAGAAAAGTCCCTGCACAAAATGAAATTTCTAAAGGAAAAATATAATTTAAAACTACTCGCGGCTATAATGAATTGTCGGGTCCCGGCAATACAGATAAAAGTAATTGAAAAAAATCTGCATGGGTTCCCCCTTAGTCCATTACCAGGCCCTTTGGGCCTAGCATGAATATTAAGGGGAACCCCGAACCAAAATAAAAAAAAATATGTGGGGGTCCCCCCCCAAATTCCATATCAGGCCCTTCAGTTCTGGTATGGATATTAAAAGGAACCCTGTGCCATTTTTTTTTAATGGTGTGGGGTTCCCCCCAAAAATCTATATCAGACTCTTCAGGTCTGGTATGGATTTTAAGGGGAACCCTGCACCAAAATAAAAAAATGGTGTGGGGTTCCAGACCCTTATCCAAGCAGGCAACCTGGCAGGCCGCAGGAAAAGAGGGGGGACGAGAGAGCGGCCACCCTCCTGAACCTTACCAGGCCACATGCCCTCAACAAGGGGAGGATGTCCCCATGATGATGGGGACAAGGGCCTCATCCCCACAACCCTTGCCTAGTGGTTGTGGGGATGGGGCCCCCCCTATTTGAATTGGTAATGGGGCACATTGTACCCTTGCCATTTCACAAAAAAAGGGTTGAAATGTTAAAAACCATAGGAGACAGTTTGGGGCAAGTCCTTTATTAAAAATAAAAAAAGGTTCCAACAATGTAATCCAGTCTCGAGCGATAAAAAAAAAAAAAAAAAAAAACGCTGCTACAAACGACACCCCCTTAATAGGAGGCGCCTGGCCTAATGATGCTCTCCCGGGGTGACAGCTCTTTTATAGCTGAGGGTGGGGCCACCCGTCACGTATATGGGTGACCCCGCCCCCTCTATGATGCAAGGAGAAAGCCCGGGGTTACCTATTGACATGGACGGGTGACCCGCCCCCTCTGATGCGTCACGATAAACTGGCGTTGTGCCAGAGGGGGCAGGGTCACCCATACATTTCATTGGGTAACCTAGGGCTTTCTCCATGCGCATTCTATAGACACCCCCCAGGTATAAAATGTAAAGGAATATTTCACCTTTATTGTTTCACTTTAAGCATTATTAAGCCATTTTTAGAATTTGCATTGATACATTGATACATGTCCCCTGGGGCAGGACCCAGGTCCCCAAACATTTTTTATGACACTAACTTGCATTTTTTTTTCAATCTCTTTATTAATTTTCTTTTAGAAGTATAAAAGCCAGTCAACTTTTCTCGACCCAACGTCTTGTATTCTATACATCGCAAACGGCTAATCCATTAAATACATTTATACATTTATAAACTCATCATTGTAGGCCTCTCTGGGTCTTGCCACTGTCTCGCTATTAGGCTTTTGGCGGCATTTGATAGCTGGGGAACTAAAGAATTCATATATATCTTGGTTTGTATTTTAGTCCCGTGAAACAGGCATCCCCAAGGGTCGTCTGGAATTTCTAAGCTGGTAATATCCTTAATTGCCCATCTTACCTCTCCCCAATATTTTAGAATTTTGGGACAGGTCCACCATATATGAGTCTTGGTTCCTATCTCCTTACATCCCCGCCAACAAAGCTGCGATATCTCGTTTTGACATTTATGTGAGTTATCTGGTGGTACTGACGTAGTATGTACCCTCTTCAATATATGCCTCACCTCTAGGTCATTCACCCGTGATCCCAATTCTTTTTCCCACTTAGTGATAAATGGTGGTGTTTCCTTCCCCTTCATATCCATCAGTATTCTATATATCTTTGAAATCACCCGCTTCTTTCCTGTAGCTATACATAATCGCTCTAGGGGGAGTAGGTTTCTAATTTCTAATTGGTTGGGGCAAGGTTTCTATAAAATTATTCAGTTGGAAATACCGCCACCTATCAATCACCATCAATTCTCTTTTTTCTTTTAAATCCAGATAAGTACAAATTCTACCATTTTCATTTATATCTTTTAGTTTTGCATTTTCTTGTATAACCCAGTTACCAAAGACTGACGCAATCCCTGGTGTAAACTATTTTGTGTCTTTTAGTGGTATTAGAGGGAAGTTATATAACCAGTTTCCCTTTTTGTGTATCGTCTCCCAAGTCAACAAAACTTTATGTGTAATACTATGTGTTGCCGCTCTTAATTCTCTTAGGTGTACAGGAATCCAAATTATTTTGCCCAATGGGACTTTACTAATAGTGTTTTCCATTTTAACCCACCTTTTTTCATTGTTATTTTTTGCCCATTCTATCACACGTGAAAGTATTATAGCATTATAATAGTTTTTGAAATTGGGTGCCCCTAGGTCACCTTGACCCCTTTGCTTGCATATTAACCCTTAAAATTAGCACGTTTTATTTCTCCCATAGACTTTTAAAGGGTGTTCTGCGGCTTTTCGAATTTGCCTCGAACACCCCCAAATTGTTCGCTGTTCGGCGAACGGGCGAACAGCCAATGTTCGAGTCAAACTCATGTTCGACTTGAACACAAAGCTCATCCGTACCAAGGATATATCAACATCCAGTAATACCATGCTTTGTAGGAGATAGGTACTTTCTGCTGGCTGCTGTCTCATTTATCAAATCTAATTCCGCATACACACGACCGTTTTTCATGTTATGGAAAAAAAACATTTTTTTTTTCGACGTGATTCTTGTCAAGGCTGCCTTGCATAAACACGATCGTGAAAAAAAAAATGCTCGAGCAAAGTGCGGTGACGTACAACACGTATGACTGCACTATAAAGGGAAAGTTCCATTCGATTGGCACCACCCTTTGGGCTGATTATGCAATTTTCTCTTCTCATAACTTGCTTCTGAGCATGCACAATTTTTTCCCCATCGATAAAGCCTACAAACGACCGTTTTTCACGACGAGAAAAACAACGACGTGTAAAACGACGAAAAAAATAGAGCAGGTTCTAAATTTTTAATGCCCATTTTTCTCGTCGAGAAAAATGCTCTGGAGCCTACACACGATCGTTTTTAACGACCAATTAAAAAAATTGCATTTTTCTCGTCATGAAAAACGGTCGTGTGTATGCGGCATCAGACAGATATCCAGCTTATAATGAGGCAGGCCAAAAAGAACTGGTATAATTGGGTTATATCAATACCAGTGCATTAGTTCAGTTATCCATAGATACTTAAATGATTGATTTTAGTGCTCTTTTCCACTGTTCTAAATTAATAGTAAAGGAAAACTCTACTTTTCTTAAAAAAAAATTATATAGCATATACAGTTGCTATACATGCCATTTTCTAATTTATTATTAATAAAAAAATAACTTTTAATTCCAGTTTGCAATCATAGCAAATTTCAAAAATCATAACAAAAAAAATCAATTCAATACGGAAACCTGTAGGCATGGGCTAGCACAAAGGTACCTTAAATGAAAACTCAACACACAATTCTAATCCAACACATATTTATTAAATTGGAAAATGATATGGCCACGGTGTTATCCATAGGGGTTAATTAATTTAAATAAATAAATAAATAATAAGATATATTTTAAAGAGAATAACATGTTGTCCATCCAGCCAAAGCTGGACGACTAATCCCCCTTTTCGGACAACAACATGACTTGAGGATAGGGAGGGAGGGTGGGCGACGCTGGCTGACAGGAATGGACTGAGGAGACCACCGTGCTGGAGCCCTTTTATAAACTTCCTCTGCGCGGGTTCTTCCCGCTCGATTCGACCAATCAGTTGGTCCGTTTCGACAGCCAATCGCATGGCTGTTGCTGCCCAGCGACGGCGCGGATCCTGGAAATAGAAACACAGGCAGGAGAACTGCACAGACGTACATTCTCCTTTTAAGCTAGCCCATGTTGGTCCAGCATATTGCTGGGACCTTTCATGGGCTAGCACAAAGGTACCTTAAATGAAAACTCAACACACAATTCTAATCCAACACATATTTATTAAATTGGAAAATTATATGGCCACGGTGTTATCCATAGGGGTTAATTAATTAAAATAAATAAATAAATAATAAGATATATTTTAAAGAGAATAACATGTTGTCCATCCAGCCAAAGCTGGACGACTAATCCCCACCGGCCGGAGCCGGCAAAGCAACTGCCGGCTGAGGCCCCCCCCACCACCGTGGCTGCTTCTATCAGGTTTTGCAGACCCATATTGAAAATGTTGATGCCAATGGGCAACAAATGGACTCTATCTCTACGAAACAGGCCTGGGATAAACCCTTCTAATTCCAAGTGGCGGAAAGACACGCCGCCAGAAGAAATTAGGAAACTATGAATGGTCCTGTTCAGTCTCCTACGAATTCTGTCCAAATAGAACAAACCACTCTGAGGAGACCACAGCATTCTAGGAATCATTTCAGAAAAAGCCAACACAGCATAAGGAAACATGAGCCTTATTGCGTGTAAATCCCTCTTTATTTCGCAAAGTAGTTCCCAAGTACCCAATTTACCCAAATCGTTGGCACCTGCATGCAAAACTAAAATCTGAGGGGAGGGCCATATAGCAGACAAATGTACCAAACGTTCCTTAACATTACGCCACCGTAAACCCCTTACACCCGACCATAACAACGTGAAAGACGAAGAGTCTAGACCTAGATTAGTGGAATAGGACCTGGATCCAGCATGCTTGGCGGCCCAGAAAACATAAGAGTGGCCCACTATCCACAGCACCTTCTTGTCTGGATCTGAAAAAGAAATGATAAAATTAGAAGTTCAGGACGAACATATAACTTGTACCTAGAACTATTCCAGCGCCCAACATACTTTAACCTGTCCTCTGAAAAACCCAAAAAGTTTGCTACAGTGGCCGCCCTTATTCTAAAGGAATGTGAAGAAAAACGATAACCTGATAAGTTCAAAAGTTTCAAACAAGAGGAAAAAACGGCCGAAAACTGATACCTGGTCAAAGGGGACAAATCATTGTGCACAAAAAATTAATCAGAAGATAAAGTCCTTACCGCCAAATACCTTTCCACTTGAGCGACAGGGCATAGTGCATTGTTAGGACCTGCAAAGAAACAGATAAAGACAACCACCTTGCACACGAATATGATCAAACCTAAGAAATGATGAAGAGATCTTGTTAACTGCCGTGAATTCACCGACCCTGAGAGCTCCAAAGAACGCGACTGAAAAGGCGGCTCTAAACAGAAGAGATTCAAACCCAGATGTACATACCTCACGAAGACAACCAAGGAGGTTTACCAACAATTCAACCGAAATGGGATACCTGTTGTCGATTGAAGGTCTGGACCTCCTAAAACCCTTCAGCACCTGAGTCACTTGAAAGAAAGAAGTTAAAGCTGGAAGACCTGAAAACTTCAAAAAGATTGAAACCCCCGCAAGGATTTTACTCACTGAAGCCGGGGAGAGACGAGCCTGGATAAGATTGGATAAAAAAGTTAAAGCTAACAACGAAGTGACATTAAAAGGGTCAGATCCCACATTCTGGCAAAAAGAACACCATCTGGACCAAGATAATCTATAGTCCGACCAAGTCTTACTTGAAACTGAGTTGTGTAGGTTACAGAAAATCAGCCCCATATCAAGCCCCAGAGGAATTCCGGGCAAGGGGTCCCTTGTTGATCTGCTGACGAAGCCAGGTCCCGAAACTTTGCGAACTGTAGGCGAGATAAAGCATCGGCAATATTGTCATGAATGCCAGCTATATGTTCAGCCTTAAGCCAAATATTATAGCGCATGCAGTGCAAAACCAAAAAATGCAGCAATTTAACCACCGGCTCGGATCTAGATGATAAAGCATTAATAGCAAACAGGACCCCTTTGTTGTCCGTACGGACCAGTATTCTTTTATTCTCAAAAAATTCCCTCCAGATTACTACCGAAACTATGACTGGGAATAATTCCAGGAGGACCAAGTTCTGTAATATTTCCTCCTGCAACCATTCCTCATGCCAAACACCAGCGCACCAGTGCCCATTCAGGAAAGCCCCGAAACCTACAGAACTGGCCGCGTCCGTAAAAAATTCCATTTCACTACTAACTACAAAATCCTGTTGCCATACTGTGGAACCGTTAAAATCACTCAAGAAGGCATCCCAGATCTTAAGGTCCTCTCTAACCCCTTTTGACAAACGGACATGAGCCCACGGGTTCGTAAGGCCTTTAATGGCCAAGGAGAATCTACGAGAGAAAACCCTAGCCATTAGAATGACCCTGGCAGCAAACGCAAATAGCCCCAGCAGTGACTGGGCTTCCTTCAAGAGAACTTTTTTCCTAGCTAGGAATGAAGAGATTAAAGATCTCAACTTTCAATTTCTGCCCTGGCAATCTGAACTCCATGCGTACCGAATCAATGATTATACCAAGGAATTCGATAGACGTGGAGGGAAAAAAGGTCTTTTCATGCGCCAGGGGAATGCCAAAATCTTCACAGATTTCGCAGAATGCTTGTAACGCCTCAAAACATTCCGAGGATCCTCCCTCACCAAAAAATAAAAAGTCATCTAGATAATGCAGAGCAGCCACATGGGGAAACCTTTGGGATAAAACCCAGTGCAAAAAGGTGGAAAAGGCTTCAAAGTAAAAGCACAATAAGTAAAACCCCATGGGCATACATTTATCAAAGAACAATTGCCCCAAGAAATGAAAGCCCAAGGAATTGAAGCCTTGGGGGTGGACTGGTAACAACCGAAAAGCCGATTTGATGTTGGCTTTGGCTAACAAGGAACCTCTAGCCATTCGCCTTAAGATGACCAAAGCTTCATCAAATGAAGAATAACACACTGGGGCTAAGATATTAGCAACCTTGTTGTTCAGGGAGGATTTGGGAGGGTAAGAAAGATGGTGTATCAATCTATAGGCACCCGCTTCTTTTTTTGGGACTATTCCCAGCGGGACAAGCGAAAATTTGGGAACGGGGGAGCATGGAAAGGGCCCGCAATCCTACCCTCACCCAGCTCCTTGGATATTTTTTCATGAACAACCTCAACATGGCTATCTACTGATAGCAAATGTTTTACCATTACACAGCCCGGGCCTTGAAAGGCAGGGACTAAAAAAACGTCTTTGAAACCTTCAATTAGCAGAGCCGCCATCCTGTGGTCTGGGTAGCGCTCTAACCATGGGCGCATTTCGACTAGCCTCACTGGAGTCGGCGCATTTTCCATGATAATCCTTGGCAACTGGCTGAAAAGAAGATGCGGCTGATTTGCGGAAACACCTGCTGGCTGCATAGGAACCGCTGCAGTAGGAGCATTCGTGCCTGTACCGACAGTTTGTAAGGAACTTGCACTGTCCTTCATTGAAGGCAAAGCAAAACCCTTTGCGAAAACTGCCCTGACTACTTGATAGGGGCCTAGGAGTGAACTGAGGCTTTGTTGGCAACATTAGGTTCAACCATAGACCTACATCCTTTGTCCCCCAGACGAACCTCCAAAGTGGCGAAACGCTTCGGCAATGATGTCCAAGTGCTGGAATAGACCTGAGCATTTGCCAGGGAAACGTTCGCCCATCACTGCTGCATAAATGCAGAAAGCCTCCAGCCAGTTTTGAAAAGTTTTAGGCACAGCCTGTCTCCTATCCTCCTTGGACCTATCACTAGATTGCCTGTCAGATTTAACCAAGAACTCCTTAGAGGAGGGCAGTAAAGATAACAAGTCTACAAATTCACCCCTCCAAATTTTTTCTTTTACTGTCTTAGGCAAATGAAAGCCCAATGGGCACAGAACACATGGGAGAGGCTCCCTAAAAGAAGACTCTCCCACTGTTAGAGCTGACGGCCTAATAGGCAACGAGGGGTTAATAGCATTGGAAGAGCTCCTAACAGCAACCGACTTCCTGCTGTCCTGTAATGTCCTGCCAAACGGAATTAACATCATCCAAATAATGCATGTCATATGGCATGAATTCATTACTGACATCATGCATGTAATCAGCACCAGACACCTGTGCTCTCTGGCATTCTGCATCACTCTGCAACTGAATACGCTGTTCCACACCAATAGCTTGTGCACCTGAAAAATTACCATATACCTGTCACCACTTGCACCAGACCCCTGTGCACCTTGTACAGCCTAATCAGCACCACTAACATGTGGAATTGTTGTAACACATTTGACAATGAATTAACTAATACTGACAGTTGTGACATATCAGGTATGGATTTCTCACCAACAGGGGACACTGGCTGCTCGCTCTCCTCCACAGGTGTAAGGTGAGTAGCGCTGCTCTCCCGCAGACGAGATGCACCTCTTGTCACAGCTACAACTTCTTTCTTCAGACCTGTTAACTGAGAAGAAGGAGCTGCACTCTGACCTTTTTTCTTCCTCCCTGGCTGCTGCCTTGTTGCGCTCCCTACTGCAGCTGGGCCTTTTTTTAGCACAGGCGGAGTGAGTGTGGGCTGGACTGAGGCATTCCCTTCCTCCAGACAGCGGAGCAGCCATTCCTCACCTCCCTTGCTCTCAGCCCTCTCCAGCAGCTGACACAGGAGGGCTTCACGGCTGCTGGTGGCGCGGCGCTTCATTCTCTGAGGTGCTGACAGGCACTGTCCCTGCTGCAACGCTGGCTGACAGGAACGGACTGAGGAGACCGCCGTGCTGGAGCCCTTTTATAAACTTCCTCTGCGCGGGTTCTTCCCGCTCGATTCGACCAATCAGCTGGTCCGTTGCTGCTCAGCGACGGCGCAGATCCTGGAAATAGAAACACAGGCAGGAGAACTGCACAGACGTACATTCTCCTTTGAGCTAGCCCATGTTGGTCCAGCATATTGCTGGGACCTTTCATTCTGTACAGCATTAATGTATAGAATGACCCCAACAATTTAGTTTTCTGCTTCTTTAATTCTGCTTCTTTAAATCTGCACTATGGTTCTGGCTCAGTGGATTTTTTTTTCTCTGTTGGTTGAACTAAATGGACCTGTGTCTTTTTTCAACCTAATTAACTATGTAACTATTAACTGTGTAAGACACAAGTGATATTTAAGGGATATTCTTAATACGGTTTTCTACTAAAGTGATGCACTGCAGCATTCCTATTTAGAGCACTAAGATTTTCCAAGATGATTATAAAGAACACTAAACCTCCCATTCAGGAACAACAAAAGTGGAGTTAATTAAAACATGGTACTACATAATGGCATGGATCACTACCAGTAGACCTTGGCTAGATTGCTAGCATAATACATTGCATGTGGCCAATCTGATCCTTATTCTCTTCCTAGCCAGTATAATATGCTTCACAGGTGAGACATAGAACAGTACCATTAACCTATGTGTTCTAAAAGCTACATGATTGGCCACACATGGGCTGTATTCAAGTAGACAGCACTACTAATTGAGTATGTTCTCTTTGAAAAGTGAATATTTACTTTGCAAGGGAATTTTAATTTAGCATGTTGAATATGGTGAAAATTCACTTTGCAAATAATACCAAGCCATGTGCAAGGACAATTAACAATTAATAAATAAATAGATAAATAAATAAAGTATTTTGCTTGAACATGATTGGATGATTGGAAATCATCAGAGCTTCATATTATTCAATACACTAAAGGGAAATTCCCCTGCAAAGTGAACATTCCTTTTTGCCTTTAATAAATACATTTCTGAAGCCAATATAAACATTTTCCCAGAAAAAAATATAATCATCCAAATCTGTTACCCTTTTCTTGCATGGTTTTCCATATTGGTCTCCAACAGAAACTCAGCAGTAAGTAGGAACTGCAGGCTGCTCTTCTTACTCACTAGTCTGTATGAGGTGGGTGAAATATGCTGTAACATAAAGTGAAGATTTTGATAATTCTGTAGCAAATTTTGGATTCATTGGTTGTAGAAAAGAGAGACTTTCCTGTCTACAACCAAATATTACTGCAGGTCTTCAAGACTTTTTGCATGACCATATTTGAAATAGGATTGAAGAGGGGAACATGCTTGAGCTTTCCCAGGAACAGAGCAGAAACATGTTTAGGTCAATATCATTGATCATTTTGCCAGAGAGACAGCAAAAGGAAAAGTAGCAACAAGTTTTGTACTTGAGGCCTCGTACACACGACCAAGGAACTCGTCGAGACAAAACACATGGTTTTCCTCGTCGAGTTCCTTGTTAGGCTTGTCGAGGAACTCGACAAGCTTGCTTTGCGTACACACTTTACAGACCAAATCTCCTTGTTCTCAAATGTGGTGAAGTACAACACATACAACTGCAGGGGAAGTTCGATTCCACTTGCACAACTCTTGGGGCTGCTTTTGCTAATCTCATGAGTTTGCGTGTTAAGTAAAAGTTTGGTAAGAGACAATTTGCACTTTACAGTCAGTTACAGCTTGAAAAATGTGTTATCTCCATTACAAATGCAACTTTTACTCCCGTCTCATACTTTATTCTGAGCAAGCGCGGGTTCCTTAGCATACACACGCTCGAGTTTCTCGTCGAAAACCAGCCCGACGAGGAACTCAACAAGAGCAAATTGAGACTCCCGGCGAGGAAAAAGAGAACTTGCTCTCTTTTTTGCTCGTCGAGTTGCTCGACAGTTTTTTTGATGAAAAATGTACACACGACCGGTTTCCTCGGCAAAAAAGCTCTCCCACCAAGTTTCTTGATGGATTCTGCCGAGGAAACCGGTCATGTGTACGAGGCCTCAAAGGTACTAACCATGCGATTTTTTGGGTCTCCCCACGTTTTAGCTTCATCTATAAGCTCCAAAGCATTACATTTGATATATATATATAGGTCAACAGCCATATACATTTAGAAGAAAGAATAAGTGAAGTGATTTCGATAAATTCATTTAGCAAAGAAGCAAAAAGTTAAGTTCATTTATTGTACTGTGTCTTTATTTAAAGGATTTTTTAAAGTATATTTAGGATAGTTTATTTTACTTCATGTAGTGTTCTTTGTATTTGTGTTTTTGCTATTTGTGTGCAGTTGAAAATTATTTGTGTACTGCTACTTTAAATTTGTTGTTCTATTTTGCAGTCTGTTTTTATTTTTATTTTTATGAGCAAAAATATAAAGTACCTAGGTCATTTTTTTAAGTTTTATTGGCACATTAATATATATATATATATATATATATATATATATATATATATATATATATATATATATATATATATATATATATACAGTATATATATATATATTTTTTTTTTACACTAGAACCAGTCCAGAATAGTTGAAAGCTACTGTAGCCCTTCAGGAAACATTAAAAATCACAGGAGAGATTTTTTTTTTTAATATATAAATCTCTTTATTAAGTTTTCTCTTTTCTCATATCCAAATATGTCTTTCACAATTCACATTTATCAGCTTACTCCAAATTTCTCTAAAATCATACAAATCATTTCATTACAATTACAATTACATACATTATATTTATACATTATTTGCATTTAACCTCTTTCTTAAACCTTTCTTCCGTTGGTGTAGTTCCATCCCATTTCCATATCCCCCTACCCTGATGCCATCTTCACGTTCTCTATCCAAATTGCCCATACCTTCCCATATTTCTCCCTGTTTCCTCTATTACAATATGTCTCCTTGTACAATGACAGATTGCTATTTACAAAATGTTTCCATTGCGCCAACGAGGGAGCTTCCACCCTCTTCCAATCTAACACTATTGCCTTTCTTGCATAGAAGAGCAACAGGCCCACTTGTTTTCTTCTACTAATCCCAGTAGGCAGATCTCTGCCTCTAGGTCAAGCTGAACTGATGTCACTTTATCAATTACTCGCAAGACCTCTCTCCAAAATAACGCCATCTTCGGACAGGACCAGAATGTATGAATAAAGTTTCCTGGGGTACCTGCACATCTCCAACAGTTTTGAGAATTTGATGGAAATATTTTGGACAATTTATACGGTGTGTAATAGCTTCTGTGTGTTATTTTAAATTTAATTAATTTGTCTCCGAGTGAGACTAAAATCTGAAGTGGAAATTTATATATCTCCCCCAAATTTTCTGCTGATAATTTTGGGACATCTCTTAACCAACACTCTCACAGTTTATTCATATCTGATGGTTCTGTCCTTACTAAATAAGTGTATATAGTTAAAATCATCCCTTTTTCTCTTTTCTTTCTCATCATTTGTTCTAAACCTGATTCTATTAACTACGGGATACCCCCAGGGAACTGGGCTGCCAGAGCATGTAGTAAAGAGAATTTGGAAACACCTGCCAGAGCATGTGTCAACTGCATATATCTAAAAAAATTAAATTGTTCTCAGATTCACATTCCATTTTTGTCTCATGTCTGCCAATGAGGATATTTTCCCTTCATGTATTACTTTTTTTTTTTTTTTCTTCAAATTTTGTCCATGCTCTAGGATTCTGGATAGATACTAAGGGCCAGACAGACAGAGTACGCCGGCGTATCTACTGATACGCCGGTGTACTTTCAAATTACCCGCGTCGTATCTTTGGTTTGAATCCTCAAACCAAGATACAACGGCATCTGGGTTAGATCCGACAGGTATACATCCTCATACGCCTTTCGGATCCAAGGTGAAATACTTCAGCGTCCGCTGGGTGGTGTTCACGTCGTTTTGCGCGTCGGGTATGCAAATTAGCTATTTCCGATGATCCACAAACATACACGCGGCCGTCACATTCTCTTACGTCGTCTCTAGTCGGCTTTTTCCGGCGTATAGTTAAAGCTGCTTTTTTGCGGCGTATAGTTAGATTTGCCATGTTAAGTATGGCCGTCGTTCCCACGTCGAAATTTGATTTTTTTTTTTTACGTAAGTCGTCCGTGAATCGGGATGGACGTAAGTCACGTCTAAGTTTAAAAAATGACGTCCTTGCGACGTCATTTCGCACAATGCACGGCAGGAAATGTAGAAATGGAGCATGCGCAGTTCATTCGGCGCGGGGATGCGCTTCATTTAAATGAATCACGCCCCCTAATCGCCGATTTGAATTCCGCCGCCAGAGATACACTACGCCGCCGTAACTTACGGCGCAAATTCGTTGTGGATTTGAAACAAAGCCAAGTAAGTTACGGCGGCGTAGCGTATCTTAGATATGCTGCGCCGGTGCAGATCTATGTGGATCTGCCCCTAAATGTGTAAGTTCAGGATTTCTCCATAGTGGAGTATTTGGGGACAGATCTGTTTTTAAATTGCTCTCCCTTGCCATACCGACTTTCCATGCTTTTACTGTTGTTATCATTCTGGTTGACAATAAATCCTGCTAAAATGGAAAAATGTTGCTGACACTTCCTGATTTATGGTGACATTTTAAGGAAACGGAAATTCTCAATTTTGCTTATCCCTACTCAAGAGTATTAGGGTAAGGACTAGGGGGAGTCTGGTAAAGACAAGGTGAAGATGAAGGGAACACATCTTCGAGATGTGGCTATTTACAGCATAGCTATGGATTCCATCACTTGCCCCCTGGTTAAATCTTTAGTAGTGGCTAATAAATTAGCCCAATATATGATACAAACAATTGAATGCAAATAACCTATAATTTGTACACATTTTGACACCTAAATTAATAAAGTAGGCTTTAGATATCAGTCGACATTCCCAAAAATGTATTCTCTGACTATGACACTTAAGTCTGTTTATAACATATGTCTGGCCGAATTGCACAACTGTATATATTTAAAAAAAAATCATCTATAATGACGGTCAGATGGGCACCCTTGTGAAACACAGACTGAAAATGATTTGACTGATGGGCTAAAGTGTATATATTTTAATGAAAAGTCTTGTATTTTAGACAAAAAGCTGTACTTGACCTGGTTTGTATTCAAATAACCCTAAAAATCTACACTACTTTGTTGTAGTCAATGGGGCCTACATTTCTGATCTGCATTTGAAGTGCATTTCAAATACATATTTAATGGAGGAAAATAACACATAAATAGATAATAAAATGGGTTGATTTATAGACACTATTTAGTCCAGTAGTGGCTTTTGAATCTGCACACTGCTGTGCACTGTCACTCACAAGTGAAGTAGACCTGATGAAAAACTAGACCAGTACCCCATCAGACTCCACCTACCCAGTGACAAATAATTTCCAAAATATGGGTAGCTCTATCCCTGGGTCTTTTGTTTACATGTAACTTTTGGACGGGGAATCACTTGGCCAACAACTAAATGAAGCAGGGGATACATCAATGTATGGGAAGCTGTCACAGGCATGACAGCTTCCCAGTGCAGGCATGGCCCTCTCCGATTACTGGTGTACTGTTGTAGTTTCCTAATTTGAGAACTGGTTTTAATGCTTTAGGAATTTATTGCTGCCATACCAAGAGGTTCTAAAATAGGCAGCATTAAGAACTACCTGAATTTGCCACATGTGTTGGTAATGTTACTTACACTGATGCAAATGTGTGCCTGAGTGCAGGTAGTTTGTAAGAGAACTACTGCCAGAAAAATGCTATTTTGATGTCCCCTGGTAATGTTTTATTTTTCCCTCTAAGGGAAAAAACACAAAATGTAAATGGAAAAACAAGTGTTAACAAGACTGAAGACTTTTTTCGCCACAACACTGAGAGAAACCAATATCCTTATGAGGAATGATTTTACCATGATTTTGTCACAATTTTTGCATTTTGCGGCCGGCGGTCAAAACGTTCCTATGCTGAAAGCGTTTCTTCTACATTCAGGGGAGGGAGGTCGAGGGAGGTTGAACCTCCCCTAACCGCAGCCAAACATAGGCTTTTATGGAGTTGAGTTTAGGAGCTTTGGCAAAAAAAACGCCAAAAGCTCCTAAACTCAAGTTTAGAAGCTATAGTGTAAATGAGCCCTTAGAAAAAGAAAGACAGCTATGTTTGAATCCAAAATAAACGCACCAAGTTGAGTCAAGAGGGTTGTTTTTTTAAAGGAAAATAGGCTGTTAACTTTACAAATAAATGTTCTCTTTACTTAGTGAATGTGGTGAAAATTCACTTTCCAAAGAATATCAAATCCAAAAAAAAAAAAAAAACATGTTTGCTTACACATGATTGGATGACAGAAGTCAACAGAACTTCACCATATTTTCTAAGCTAAGGAAACATGTTCTTTAAAGTGAAAATCCCCCTTCAAAATGAACAGCCTATTTCCCTTTAGTAAATTAACCCAAAAATGAGATAATGGCAAACTTGGAAATAGAAACCCCAGATGTATTCTCCTTCCCTAACAGTCAGTCCAATAGGGGTGGAAAGTGTAATGCAGGAATGACCAGATATCTGGTAACTAAGGAGGATTTTTTCATCAGAAGGGCTGATCAAATAATTTGTCACTAGGATTTCCTGTGGTGGAGTGGATAGACAAATTACTGGGAGGGCCTGCACATGACCTAAGCTTCCTGGTATGTGTTGGGATCAATTTAAAAAATACATTTAGGGTAGAGGATCTTTAAAAGTCAATTTCGAGAATGGGAATTTATCCCATTTGGAGGAAGTCATGCATCATATAAAAATGTTTTATTTCTACCACTTCTATATATGACAGCTTCATAAGGAACCACTGATAATACAGAGAAACCCTGATCCAACTGGAGGCCATTGAGATGTCACTACTATCCCTGCCCCTGATGACAGGTATATGACAGCTAGGGTTATTAGTCCCCTGAGTCAGATCACCTGTTTTTTTTTTTTCAGTGAGGCTGCCGGTGGAGGGCATTGTAATTGACAATGGATTTACACCGAGGGTCATTTTTGGGTATATATGTTTTTTCTTAAATTAAAGGGGTTGTAAAGGTACAATTTTGTTTTACTGAAAAGCTTCCTTTACCTTAGTGCAGTCCTCCTTCACTTACCTCATCATTTGATTTTGCTTTTAAATGTCCTTATTTCTTCTGAGAAATCCTCACTGCCTGTTCTACTTCTGTAACTCCACACAGTAATGCGAGGCTTTCTCCCTGGTGCAAAATGGAAGGATGAGGTAAGTGAAGGAGGACTACACTAAGGTAAAGGAAGCTATTTAGGAAAAAAAATTGTACCTTTACAACCCCTTTAAGGACTTGTCAAACATTTTGGTGTCTTTAACTTTTTTTGTGACTGACCTCATCAACATGGGGACAAATGGCTTTGTCAAGGGGATCCCCTTTGGAAAGACACCCTCCCATGGTACTTTTATTTTTAATTTTTTTGTGTGTGTGGTATTCCCATAAAATCCATGTCAGACTTAGAGGTTCTGGTATTTATTTTCGTGGAAACTGCATGTAATATTTTGACATCATGACAGTTTAAAGCATTTGTTAACAAATGTAACATATCTGGCAAGTCCAGGTTTGATTTGTGGTTAGTTTTGCAAAACATCCTCCAAACATGGAAAATCCAATCTTTTCCCCAAATCCTGTTGAAGCCTATGGGGGTCAATCTTGATATTCAATTTCTTCCTCTTATGGGACTAATAAACAATACTAAAAAGAGGCATTTCCACCAAAAATTACACATCGTATACCAGGGAGAGGGCATTTCCATGCAACTTGGATTGCTACAGTTTGGCAGATGTGTCCAAGTTGTCTGTGGTGTAACAAGTAAGAGAGGAGGAAGGGTAATGTGGGATCATTAATATTGCTGGAAGACAACTGGCTGCTCTGAGCCAGTGGAATGCTAGAATATAAGGTTTTTGTCATCAAGTCAACTATTTGCTGTGTGTGCTATGACTTGGTCAGTGTGTGCTGGTGTTTATCTTGGTCTTCCACTTTGTGAAAAAAAATCACATGTATCCTACTTCCAATTTGTATGGTCCTACCACCACTTCGGGTCCTGCTTGCCGTTTTCTACCACCACACATGGCACCTCTGCATCTCACCTCACCACGGCACCTCTGCATCACTTTTTTAGAGCTGCCTCTCACTGTATTTTTTTGGGGTAGTAAATGAAAAGATCCTTGTTCTGACAACCTTTCAGCTCTCTGGAGTGTCCATATCTTTCTTCTTTTGCATATCCCGTGCATTGCCGGCACCCATTGGTTCCTGAGTGGACATTGATTGTTCTAGTGTGCTCACCTGGAGCGGCAGCCTTCCTACCTGTAAAGCATGTCAGCATGAAATGCTTTGTTTGATTGCCCAAATCTGAGTACCCATTTATTTAATAAAAGTAAATTATTTTGGGACCCTTCTCTGCTGCATATGGGGAAATTACTGGAAGCACCACCAGGAACACAGCAGGACGGACTATTGCCAGAGTGCTGCAGGCCATACAAGAGCACAGTTTGAGGTGGTCACTGTGTGAAATACAGAAATAGAAGTTCACCCGGCACAATTTTAGGACTTGTGATATAGAGAGCACAGCAATTCACCCACTGCATATGTATATTCAACACATTAATTAACACTGTAGCACTTTGCACATTTTATATACTTATTTATATATTTATATTTAATCCAATATTTATTTAGCCACTTGCCGCCTGCCAATGACATATTGACGTCGGCAAAGTGGTTGCAATATCCTGAGTGGACGTCATCTGTCAGACGCGAGTAGAGGAGAGCCGATTGGCTGCTCCTGTGACAGGGGGGGGTTTGTGCTGCTCTATTATCAGCACAGCCCCCCCCGAGGATGCCCACTGGACCACCAGGGATGCCCACTGGACCACCAGGGATGCAAAAAAACAGAGGTATGCCACCCTAGACCACAAGGGATGACAATGACACAAAAAATGGATGCCAATCAGTGCCCGCAATGGATGCCAATCAGTGCCCACAATGGGCATCACTGATTGGCAGGCATTGTTTGGCATTGATTGGCATATATATATATATATATGCTGCTTAACAAGTGTGTATAGTTTTATAAGCATAAATTATTTGTCATTTCCAAACTGATCACATTTGTTCACATATACTAAGTTGGAAGTTTGGAAAGTATATTTTGTGTGTGTACTAACAATGATAAAGAATTGTGAAGTAAATTTAGATGTAATAGTTATAATTATATATTAATAGCTATAGTCTCTATGTGTTTAGAAAATATATGCTTTGTGGCATCTTTAGTATAAATTAAAACATTTTATTGTGTTATTCATTTGTTCAACTCTAAAATGGAAAAACAAACTTGGCTATCTGAGGTGCAAAAATTAAGCTGGTACTGGCAGATTAAAGGATTCATTGTATAAAACTGGCCACTTTACCCATAAGTTTTTCAAAACACAAAATTGCTAACAACGAGTGACAATATATGATATCTAGCAGTTCAAATGAAAAAAGCAATACAAGTTATTTTTCATGTAAATATATATTTTATTACCCAATTTATCCAATGCAAGTACGGTATATACAGGTTATTATTTTTATTTATTTATTGATGTGCTTTTTTTTGTTCTTTTAAAAGAAATACAAGTATAGTAAATTTAATTAACAGGCAGAAAAGCACTGTTGTACAAAGCTATTGGTACATTAAAACTCATGTTTATATTTACTGTATATTTATGGATTAGATGCAGCTGCTTCTTTTCTGTCTCATTTTTTTATAAGTTAAATTCAACTATAATTGTCAAACTAAAATGTATTTAACATTTATATGACAATGTATATCTACTTTTTAGAGAAAATATTGTTTTTTAAAGCTTCTGGAATTCAGATAAAAATGTAGCACATGGTAACGATTTTGCAAATACTTTTTCTGTTCCAAAATCAATGGCATTGATTGGCATTAAAGCAGCAAGCTAAAAACAATGAAGTGGTTTCTAATTTTCAGGCTCCTAGTGGACTTGGATCTATCTCTTCCTCTTCCTAGTTAAGGGTATCATTAAATGGTAAAAGCAAACAGCATATTGAGAGGCTAAGTGTTTTATTAATTCATCATCAGAATTATCTTAGTGCATTAATATTAATAGTTTTAAATTGGATTCCATTTAGGAAGTGAAATAAATATGCTGTCAGTAAAAGCCGTTATAGCCGATTAATCCTTCAAAGTGGCACTTATGCAGGAGATACCAAAATAGATTTGATAGGACTTCTTAACTTTCTTAGGAATACGGGCACCTTCTAGATAGAGTTTCATGTTCCATAAAAGATTGCTTAACCTCTGTTATTTAAAGATTATTTCCCTGCTTGAATTTATAGTACATATATTGCACTCTGCTGAATTAGAAATTGAGAGGACTATGTGTTCTATTCAGTTTATTAATCAATTTTATATGTTTTTTTTTATTTATCTATATATCGATCTTGCAATTCTTCTATCTATCTATCTATCTATCTATCTATCTATCTATCTATCTATCTATCTATCTATCTATCTATCTATCTATCTATCTATCTATCTATCTATCTATCTATCGTGGGGATCAAAAGTTTGGGCACCCCAGGTAAAAGTTTGTATTACAGTAATGTGCATAACGAAGCCAAGAAAAGATGGAAAAATCTCCAAAAGGCATCAAATTACAGATTAGACATTCTTATAATATGTCAAAAAAAGTTAGATTTTATTTCCATCATTTACACTTTCAAAATGACAGAAAACAAAAAAATGGCGTCTGCAAACGTTTGGGCACCCTGCAGAGTTAATATCTTGTACTGCCCCCTTTGGCAAGTATCACAGCTTGTAAACACTTTTTGTAGCCAGCCAAGAGCCAGTCAATTCTTGTTTGAGATATCTTTGCCCATTCTTCCTCACAAAAGTCTTCCAGTTCTTTGAGATTTCGGGGCTGTCTGTCACTGCTCTTTTAAGGACTATCCATAGATTTTCAATTATGTTGAGGTCAGGAGATTGTGAAGGCCATGGCACAACCTTCAGTTTACGCCTCTTGATGTAATCGCCCGTGGATTTTGAGGTGTGTTTAGGATCATTATCCATTTGTAGAAGCCATCCTCTCTTTAACTTCACCTTTTTCACAGATGGCATCAAGTTACCATCTAAAATTTGCTGAAATTTTATTGAATCCATTTTTCCTTCTACTCGTGAAATGTTCCCTGTGTCACTGGCTGCAATACAACCCCAAAGCATCATTGATCCACCCCCATGCTTAACAGTTGGACAGAGGTTCTTTTCATTAAATTCTGTGCCCTTTCTTCTCCAAACGTACCTTTGCTCATTCCGGCCAAAAAGTTATATTTTAACCTCATTGGTCCACAGAACTTGTTTCCAAAATGCATCAGGCTTGTCTATATGTTCATTTGCAAAGTTCAAATGCTGATTTTTGTGGTGAGGACGTAGAAGAGGTTTTCTTCTGATGACTTTTCCATGAATACCATATTTGTACTAGTATCTCTTTATAGTGGAATAGTGTTCCACAACTCCAGTGTCTGTCAGATCCTTCTGGAGGGATCGTGCAGTCAAACATGGGTTTTGAATTGCTTTTCTCACAATCCTGCGATCTGTTCTGTCTGATATTTTTCTTGGTCTTCCAGATCTTGCTTTAACTTTCACTGTTCCTGATGACTGCCATTTCTTAATTACATTCCGAACAGAGGATATTGACATCTGAAAACGCGTTGCTATCTTCTTATAGCCTTCTCCAGCTTTGTGAGCGTCAACTATTTTCAGTTTCAGTTTTCTAGACAACTGCTTAGAAGAACCCATGGTGCTGATTGTTGGGGCAAGGTCAGATGAGTCTGGGCATTTTAAACCTTTGAGATTGACATCACCTGGTCTTCCCAGACGATGATTGAGAACAATCCATGACACTGGCAGGTCTCAGCTTTGCAAAGGGGGCAGTGCATGCTATAAATTCTGCAGGGTGCCCAAACTTTTGCAGACGCCATTTTTTTGTTTTCTGTAATTTTGAAAGTGTAAATGATGGAAATAAAATTTAACTTTTTTTGACATATTATAAGAATGTCTAATCTGTAATTTGATGCCTTTTGGAGATTTTTCCATCTTTCCTTGGCTTCGTTATGCACATGAATACAAATTTTTACCTAGAGTGGCCAAACTTTCGATCCCCACTGTATCTATCTATCTATCTACACTGTGCATAATTATTAGGTGAGTATTTTGACCACCAAATCATAATTGTTATGCATATTGTCCAACTCCAAGCTGTATAAGGTCGAATGCTTATTGGATTTAAGTATATCAGGTGATGTGTATTTTAGAGGGATGTAGCACTCTTGAAATCGCAAAGATATGGGAAGTGATCACAGAACCATCAAAAATGTTGTTGCAAATAGTCAACATGGTTGCAAGAAACGTGTTAAGAGAAAAAGACGTGGATTATATTATTTTAGAAGAAGAAAACATGAAGCTACCAGGAACCCATCATCTTCCAGTGCTGTCATATTCCAGAACTGCAACCTACCTGGAGTGCCCAGAAGTACAAGTACAAGGTGTTCAGTGTTCAGTGTTCATGGCCTCCACTTCAACTCAGTTGCCAGCAAGGTGGAGGTGGGGTACTGGTATGGGCTGGTATTATTTAAGGTGAGCTAGTTGGTTCAAGCAGTGGTACAGGAAAAAGTCTGCATATTTCAAAAGCCCATGACATGTATGCAGGACAATGCTCCATCACATGCATCAAAGTACTCTACTGCATGGCTAGCCAGTAAAGTCCTTAAAGATGAAAGAATTATGGCATGGCCCCTTCCTCACCTGTGAAAAAAATGTAGCGCCCAAAGTAAAAAGTGAAAAAATAAATAAAAACACCTAAAAAGGATAATAAAAAAGTGAATGTGACAGTCAAACGACTTGTATCATCGACTGCTCTAGTGACAAAAAAATATATAAACCTGTGAGGTGAGATCAAACACATGTAACTCAAATGAAAATACCAATGTGAATGGTGCAAAAAAGATTACAAGTGATCTAATCAACTACAAATGAATGAGACTAAAGCATCTGGTCTCTCATGAACACACACTAGTATTGGATAAATAGTACAGATATCACTCAAGTGTACATAAAATCCTTGGCTAAATATATAAACCATACGTGATAATAAGCTTAAAATAATGCCCAAAAAAAAGCCAGTGTAGGTGCACCTTAAATGAATAAATAACTGAATAAATCAATTAGCATGACTCCATACAATAGTGTACAAAAAAAGTCCTTAAAAGCACATATATGTTCTTCAAATGTTGGGGTGGACCCCAGTTGAAGTCCTCTAGCGACGAAACCGGTCGGGTGATAGCTCTCTTGCAACTCTACTGCTGACTTATTGGAATTCTCCTTTACCTTTCCAAGGTGGGAGCACTTGCTGCTCTTTTCAGTTGCTGTGGTTTTTTACTGACTTTTAAGTTTGCTGCTGTTTTACATTTTTTTACTTTAAGTGTGGCTTTGCCAGCCTTTCACTTCATTTTGATTTTTGCCACTTGCGTGCAATTTGAAATTTTATAATAAATAACTTTTTACACTATGAGGAGCACCTCTATATTGTTTTCCTTTTGCATACCAATCGGGGTGTTTGGAGCAACCTTGACGGGCTGATTTTCTTCTGCAACACTCTCTCCGGACAATCAAGACCTTCTGAGGTTACCTTTGGATCAGACCATCCCAAGTGGAGACTCCCAGATTCAGACGATAGTCTGTCAAAGCCCTGACGACCCTCCCACCGTATGGTGAGGTTGAGGGTCCATCTTTTCTGGTAAGAGTACCCACCCTTTTAATTGATGTCCATGTGTGAAGAGGGTCATTTGTGTTGAAGATTTCTTGCTCCACCCCAACATTTGAAGAACATATATGTGCTTTTAAGGACTTTTTTTGTACACTATTGTATGGAGTCATGCTAATTGATTTATTCAGTTATTTATTCATTTAAGGTGCACCTACACTGGCTTTTTTTTGGGCATTATTTTAAGCTTATTATCACGTATGGTTTATATATTTAGCCAAGGATTTTATGTACACTTGAGTGATATCTGTACTATTTATCCAATACTAGTGTGTGTTCATGAGAGACCAGATGCTTTAGTCTCATTCATTTGTAGTTGATTAGATCACTTGTAATCTTTTTTGCACCATTCACATTGGTATTTTCATTTGAGTTACATGTGTTTGATCTCACCTCACAGGTTTATATATTTTTTTGTCACTAGAGCAGTCGATGATACAAGTCGTTTGACTGTCACATTCACTTTTTTATTATCCTTTTTAGGTGTTTTTATTTATTTTTTCACTTTTTACTTTGGGCGCTACATTTTTTTCACATTGTTTTCACGAAGTATCCTCTTTGTTATGTTGGCAGCCTGACCCACGACAATTAGTGGTTTGCGCAATATTGTTTGATATTTTTTGGTCCCTTCCTCACCTGACCTAAACCCTATTGAGAACTTGTGGGCCCATTATAAATGGGAGATTTACACTGAATTAAAACAGTACACCTCTCTGAAGGCTGTGGTTGCTGCTGGACAAAAGGTTAATTGTCAACAGATCAAGAAACTGACAGACTCCATGAATGGAAGGTTTATGACTGTTATTGAATAGAAGGGTGGCTATATTGGTCACTGATTTTTTTTAAATGTCTAAAAATGTTTATTGTACATTTTGAGTTGTTTGTTTATTATTCTCACTTTAACGGAGATGTGAGATGGAAAAATTTAAATTTTTCATTTAGTTGCATAATAATTCTGCACACATAAATATTCTCCTAAGAAAGCCAAAACCTGACTTTTACTTTCTTAAAGTGATTGTATAGGTTTATTATTTTTTTTTAAAATAACAAACATGTCATACTTACCTCCACTGTGCAGTTCGTTTTGAACAGATTGGCCCTGATCCTCCTGTTCTGGGGTCCCTCGCAGATGTCTCGGCTCCTCCCCGCAATAGCTAACCCCCTCTGGGAATCTCTCTCCAGAGGGGGTAATCTTGCGGGCATGCTCCCTGTCATACACTCTGCGTCCATAGACAAAAAGTGTATACACTCGGGCTCGCCCCCGGTGGCTGTGTCATTGGATTCGATTGACAGCAGCGGGAGCCAATGGCTGCGCTGCTATCAATCTATCCAATCAACACTGAGACTCTGTGGAGAAGAGGACCCCGGGGGACGTGCAAAGCAGGTGAACAGGCTCAGGTAAGTAAAATGGGGGGGGGCTGGGGGGCCCGTGACAGCGAGATGTTTTTTCCCCTTAATGCATAGGATGCATTAAGGGGAAAAAACACAAACCTTTACAACCCCTTTAAATATTCAGGTTTGAGGTGTATTAACATTCTGGATTGACCGAGAGCACTGTAGTTGTTCAATGGTGTACCCTAGCAAAGAAGAAAACCTAAATGCACGGTAAACCCCTCATGGACATTTCAGACAGACCAGTCTTATAACAGATCCCTCAGACTGACTGTTTTCTTTTTTTGGGCAACTGCTCTTCGAGGGTCCTTATGTATGCAATTCTCTCTCCCTCCGACACCCCTGCCGGTCTGTCCACTAGGGGGTCCATATGGGCATTGCTTCATCCAGCAGAGATCTCCAAATTCCATCCAGTTATGATGCGTAACATTTTCATTTGAATTTAAATTTAAAAAAATATATTACTTATTTGACAAAACCTCTGAAGAAGGACTTACAATAGTCCGAAACATGTCAGGTGTCCACGCAAGTGTGCATGACAGCTAGCCCGACAGTTCTTCATGGGTAGCCCTATGTTTTCCATGTTCCTGTGTTGTCAAGGGTATTCAGATGTTATGCATTTCTAATCCTTGTACATCATCCATATTTGTGTACTGCTTATATCATTTTAAAATTTTGTTGTGTATTAAAAAAAAAAAAAATACTTTATACACTGGTCTGTCTGAAAAGTACATGTGGGGTTTACCGTGCATTTATGCACTTGGGCTTTTTTCTTTGCAATATACAGTGCTGTGAAAAAGTATTTGCACCCTTCCTAGTTATTTATTTTTTTGCATATTTCTCACACATAAATTATTTAGCTCATCAAACACATTTTAATATTACTCAAAGATAGCCTGAGTAAATCCAAGATGCAGTTTTTAAATTATTATTTCCTTTATTAAGGGAAAAAGATATTCAAACCTGCCTGGCCCTATGTGAAAACGTAATTGTCCCCTCCCATGCTTCGGGGTAAGACCGCGCTATATATCATTATTATTATTATTTCAATTTTTTTCCTTCATTGGAGCCTGTACGGAAACACCTGTTATCCATCTGCTGATTGAAGAGAGTCAAGTACACATTCCAGCTGATTGGACCATTGTTCCTATCCAGGATTTATCTGGGTTTCGAGTTCCGGGTTTCCGAGACATACACACTGTCAAACAAAATTCCGACCAAACAAAACGTGGTGACGTAAAACACTACGACGAGCTGAGAAAAATTACGTTTAATGCTTCCGAGCATGGGTCAACTTGATTCTGAGCATGCGTAGGAATTTTCTCTGACAGAGTTCCACACAGCCAATCGGAATTTCCCATAGGATTTTATTCCATCAGAAAAATTTAAAACATGTTCTATTTTTTACTCTGGGCCCACACACGATAGGAATTTCTGATGAAAAAATTCCATCAGACTGTTTTCATCAGAATTTCCTATCGTGTGTACAAGGCATAAGGTAAAATATTGTTTAACCCCCTCAATAGCAGACACATTTACCAGCTTTCTGCCCAGGCCAATTTTCAGCTTTGTAACACTTAGAATGGCAAATACTCAGTCCTGCAACACTGTACCCAAATGTATTATTTATAATCTTTTTTTGGAGGGGGCGAGGGGGGGTAGATAAAGCTTTATTTTGGTGGTATTTATTCATCACTGGGTTTTAAAAAAAAATGCTATATAAATAAAAAAATACCAAACATTTAAAAAAAACATGTTTTTCTTTGTTTCTGTTATTAAATTTTGCAAAAAAAAATATCTTCATAAATTTAGGCCAACATATATACTACTACATTTATTTTGTACATTATTATTTAGTCTGTGTGAAAGTTATAGAGTCTGCAAACTATGTTATATATATATATATATATTTGAAAATAGATCAATCACAACCATCTAATTTCTTGAGGCCTTAAAATGGCAGTACATTACAAATACCCCCAAATTTCCCCTTTTTGGAAAGTAGACAATCCAAGCTATTTAGTAAGAGACATATTGTCACCAGAGCAGTACAGCATCAATGCAGCATATGACTGTTGTGGTGGTAATCAGAATAGCAGTACACTTTCACCACAGTGACAGTTTACTGCTCTGGGATGTAATTAGAATATTTTTTTCACAATTTTTACTCATTACAGTGATGATCTGAACACTGTTATAAGTGATTATTCTTATTCCATTCATGTGCCATTTTGTGCTATTAAAATAGCTGTGATTAGCCACGGCTATCATATGGTACAGGTCTGATGAAATTGACCCCTGTACCTTGGTGTGATCACCAATAACAGATCACAATATCACACAATAAATGGCTATGAATAAAAGTCATTGTTTTCTATTGACAAGTGATCGCTGTCATTGGTAATGGTACCAGTGACAGCCTAGTACGCAATCTGTTTTCCACTGTGTCCAGTGGACACAGCAGGTGATAACTCGTGCCTAGGGCACACACAAGGATAGCACCTGCAGTGCATCATATAATGGTCATTATCTTACATGGGCATCATTTTACAATGAGCTGGGCATGTTGGTGCAGACCCACCAGGACATACACACTTTTCAGAATTGCTCAGATTTATCATTATTCTATGCAATCATATGTTTCATTCGTATGAGTTCACTCAGGACCTTGAACCACTCTGCCAAAGTAGGAACAACCTTTGGCAATGCCGTGGGGTGGTTTGTCTCATAGCTATTAAGAATAGTCTCAGAGCAGAATGTTTCACTAATTTCACTGTACCTAGAATGAATCATTAAAAAAGAAAAATGTCCCCCGTCGTAGCTCTAATTTTTGAATGAAAACTGCATGCAAAAATTAGCATTTAAAAATGCACTGTAAAACATGCCTGAAAAACACATCAAGCGCAGCCGCATAGATGATAGATGTGAACCGAGACTAAATTAATCCTCAAAAAACAACTTGACTAATAATTGTGCACAGTGTATGTTATTGATATTTTTAAAAACATAATGTACATTTTAGGCACATTTAAACATCCTTACTCAAAACAAGGGGTACAGAATATGCACACAGCTTTGTGAATAAGGTTACTGTTTTAAATAATTTATGGTATCCTTTTATGAATGTGTGGTAAAATACCGCTATTCAGTTCTCAGGCCTTCTCAGGGGAGATCGCTCTCCTCTGAGTGCCTGTTTATGAAACTCTGTAGCTCGCTTCTCATGTTGAGATGAGAAGCGATCTACAAACGACAGGAACTCCTGAAAACAGCTCCTCTCACTGTAATCTCGCGTGATGTAGCGGGATTACAGTACGAGGAAGTGTAAAATACAATAGTTGAACACGAATGAGCACACATTATTCCCCAACATCTTAATAAAATAATAAAGTTAAATCCCCCCTTCACAATCTGCATTAACCTAATTATTAAAAAACATTGGTTTTATCAGTATTTAAAGATCATAAATGTGCCTATTTAAATGTGAATGGTGTATAGTAAATGAATGGAATCCACATATCTAATGCAGCTATACACCATTCATATAAATGAAAAACACATTTATAATCATTAAATATTTTTTTTACTAAAGTATACAAATATAAACCCGTATAACTGTAATAGAACAGTCCTTGTGCAAAACATATTTTAGGGTTTACATTTTTTTTGTTACTAATAAATTAGAAATTATATAAAAATTACTTTAATAATAGCATTTTAATGCAGGTAGAATAATATATATATATATATATATATATATATATATATATATATATATATATATATATATATATATATATATATATATATATATATATATATCTATATACAAATAAAAATAAACACACACACATATATATATATATGCTATACTATATACATATATATCTATATAGCCAGCTTTGGCTTCTCTCTCTGATTATCCACCTCTGAGATAGTGAATCAGATAGTGAGAATTTTGTCACAGATCGCCAGTGGGGTGCGGAGATCACACCTTCATAACCTGGCTGTTTCTGTGACAGTCAGTTACAGATTCTGACTGTGCTGAGATAATCAGTGGAGAACATGTTCTCTGCTGATTACCTCAGCTTCATAAACTGTTAATGACCTGAGATCAGCGGTGAGACTCGGGATCGCCGCTGATCTCACTTTCATAAAAGGACACCTATGTTTGGTAAGTCATTGTGTTTTGAAAACGCACATCATCCACACTTGCTCATAATTGCTCAGATTTATCATTATTCTATGTAATCATATGTTTCATTCATATGAGTTCACTCAGGACCTTGCACCACTCTGCCAAAATAGGAACAACCCGTGGCAATGCTGTGGGATGGTTTGTCTCACAGCAGCTATTAAGAATAGTCTCAGAGCAGAATATTTCACTAATTTCACTGTACCTAGAATGAGAGATAGTAAAGCTAGTTGTGTGGTATTACTGTACTTAGTAAAATAGCAATCATTGTATAGTTTTAAAATTGTGTCCTGTTAAGTAATAGGTGAACAACCCAATCAATAATTAATATAGGTGCCTTTTTGTCTATGACAGTGCCAGCAGTCATTTGGTAAGGTGGGAAAAAGCTTAATAAGTGTCACTGGACAATAATAACACCATGTCAATATCGTATAATTATGCTCATGATCTTTGCAATACATAGAGATGGAATGAGTAAGGGTAAATACCTTGAGCCAGTCTTCATTGGAGAAATGCCTATTGTAATCCAACTCTCATTGATTCTGGAAGGGAAATGAGGAAAACAATTAGCTGCTCAGAAGCAGAAAATAGACTAAGGAAATGGTTTGTGATAGTGGTTGAGACTGTATGCATATACTTTCAAAGTCCATCACCCAAACCTATATGCATCAGGGTCAGTCTGAGGAAATCCCAGTCGACCCAGTCAAAAATGCTTTTTCAGTATTCACTGAAAACAGGTAGAGAGGAACTCCCTCAGATTGTGCATGATGAATTAGGTGGATAATTTTAATTTTTATCCCTCGTCTCTCTATGGGCACAAAGCCCACCTGATTGGTATGAGTGAGATACAGGAGCAACGACTGTAGATGGTTGGGGATAAGTTTAGAATACAATTTAATGTCCCGGTTTAACAGTGAAATGGGGGGTAGCTCCCAGGATCCATGTTATCCTTACCCAGTTTTAAAGAGCCTGAGGTTTGAAAGGGCATTTGGGAGAAATAGAGTTAAAGAATTTCAAATCTATTTATAAAACCATTTTGTCCAAGCGCCTTGCCATTAGAGGTTTCCTTAAAAACAGTTTGTAGCCAGAACACACACCACTGCGCATGTGCAAACCAGCTGTGACCATCTTGGGTGTGGGAGAATTAACTTTCAATGTGTCACGAATCTTTTGAACTACATCTCTGTTTGTAAGTGCACTTGCTTTTATTAAACCTGCTTTTATATGACTGATTTGCACTTAAAAGAGTGTTTCTTCCTTCTTTCATGGCATTATTTTGGTGCTAAAGCTTCATTGAACAATGATCTGCAGGTATATCCAGAGGAGTAATTGTTGGTTAAAATCTCGAAAGGAAGTTGGAGGTGCTACAAAACATCATAATAAGCAAGATTTGACTCCTCTGTGAGTGTAATTTTTGTCCAGAACTTTAGTTAACTTATTTTATACATACCATGTATTAATGTATTGTGCTAGCTGCTTCATAGCATTTAGAGGTTTTCAGAGCATTTGTTTCTCTTTTTTACACATAACAATTTGTAGTTTGCCTACAGAAAAAGGAGCGTTTGAGGAGGATAGGTCCCTCAGGGAGGTTTGATGATTCAGTCTGGGCCAGGAACTCTTATGTACTAAGACTGAACAGTTAGTTTGCATGGATATTTTACTGTATAATGGTTGGTATAACTGATGAGAGTGCAATCGTTTATCTAAAAGGGATCTGCACTTGTCACTATATACATAGCAAAGGCATAAAAACCGGTCACAAGTCCGAAGAGACTGACAATATATTAGCTCAGGCAGCTGATGTTGTAGTCTGATGATTTCTGCATGAATAAGAGTGGATCCAATACTACAATGATTTACCCCTAATGCAGTTAGTATGAGCAGTAAACCGTCAATTTATTTTGTATATATTTTCTTGAGATATGAGCCATGAGAAATAAATATGTGCATTTTACTTTTCATTTAATTAATTTTGTTATTTTTTTGGTTTTGTTTATTCGATCATTTGTTATGATTGCCATTCGTTACTTCGGATCATTCGTAACTTTGGAATGTGTTCGTATTCATTCTGTTCCATTCATTTAGATGCAGTATTCGTTACTTCGGATAATTCATAAATTCAGATGCATTCGTATTCGTTATGTTCACTAAGGCCTCGTACACACGACCAAGAATCTCGTCAGGAAAAACCTGTAGTTTTCCCTGACGAGATTCTTGGCAAGAAACTCTTGCCGCCCAAGTGTACAGACTTTAGTTTCAAAAGAACCACGGTTCTCTTGAAAGGAAAGAACGCGATGACGTCATCCCATAAAATGAGCATGCGCTCGTCACATTTGATGCCATCGCCGCCATCTTGCTTTACCTTACCTATGCTGTGGAAGCTACTGCGCATGCATCAAAGTCATTTCGAGTATGCGTGGCTTTCCACAGCGACAGGTAAGTATACACACCCTTGGGTTTCTCGTCGGGAAACAGGCCAACAAGAATCTCAATGAGAAAAATGAGAGCAGGTTCTCTTTTTTTCTCGTCGAGATTCTGGCCAGATTTCCTGACGAGAAACCTGAATGCCTCGTACACACGAACGGTAATCTCGGCAAGAAGCAGTTTTCTTGCTGGTTTTTGCAGAAAAAAACGGTCGTGTGTACGAGGCGTCAGGCCTCATACACACGACCGAGAATCTCGTCAGGAAAAACCTGTAGCTTTCCCTGACGAGATTCTTGGCAAGAAACTCTTGCTGCCCGAGTGTACAGACTTTTGTTTCAAAATAACTGCAGTTCTCTTGAAAGGAAAGAACGTGGTGACGTCATCACATACGACGAGCTTGCGCTCGTCACATTCGATGCTGTCGCTGCCATATTTCTTCACCCTACCTATGCCATGGAAGCTACCGCACATGCGTCAAAGTTATTTCGAGCATGCGCGGGTTTCCACAGCGACAGGGAAACAGGCCGACAAGAATCTCGACGAGAAAAAAGAGAGCATGTTCTCTTTTTTTCTTGTCGAGATTCTGGCCAGATTTCCTGACGAGAAACCTGAATGCCTCGTACAAATAAACGGTAATCTCTGCAAGAAGCAGTTTTCTTGCTGGTTTTTGCCGAGAAAACCGGTCGTGTGTACGAGGCTTCAACAGTTAGGCAAATTTGAAAGGAAATTCCAATACCAATATTTTAATAATTTATAGTTTATGATAGTTTATTATTATTATATTAATAAATAATAATAATAATATGAATAATAATAACAACAACTATAATAATAGTTAATAATTTAATTATAATAGAAAATATGAAAAACGTAATTATCCGAATGTAATAGAATTTTCAGATTTTCATTCTTATTTTCGGATTTTCGTTCCTATTTTCGGATTTTCGTTCTTTCTGATTTTGAAATTTTGGCTTTTCGTTCTTTCGGATTGTCGTTCTTTCTGAAAAATTGTTTTCTTTAAAAGAGTCTTTTGTTCATTCGGATACTTCCAAATGAGCAAATATGCAGAATTTCGCCCGAAAACAAGTTTGGAACTAATCTAATTGCACATGTCTAATAAATATGGCACAAACAATGCATTTTAGAGTCCCCCCACTAAGTTACACAGTGAATGTTGTCTGCCAAATGTGTGAGGAAAAAAAATCCCCAATAGCTTTTTTGATCTCAGCCACACAAACCTCACCTTATATTAAATTATCATTCAATCTCCATGTGAAAAACGTTGAGGTGGAATCATGGAGAGCAAGACTACAAAAAATCTGATTTGGTCCATCTACACTTTAGGGCCAATACTACAATCACTATATGTGATTGTAGTATGTAATCACGTCTATTACTTTGGCTGCGAAAGTCATTTGCTGTCAAATAATATGAGTAGTCCGTATCCAAAGGATGTAAAATCCGCCATACAGTAGGTCAAGTAATTGTAACTGGGCTCTTTTAAACTTAATTTTTAAAGGGTCTTTAGGTCTAAAGGTTAGATTTCCTAGAGGATGTATCTAGCATTGGGTCTAAGGGGAGACTGAGAGCTACACCCAATAATTTTTGGCCTTCCGCAAAGTATTTAAGTATTGTAAGATACCGTAAGCAATGTGCAACCTGGGAGGTATTAGGTAGGTAAGTATTACAATTGTAAGAATGGAGCCCCCCGGGGGAACATTTTAGAAAAATTAGCACATTTTAAACAATATAAAAATATAAAAATGACATCACCACCTTGGCAGTAGGGGACTGCAAGATCCTGAGGTGCTGCCTCTACACATGCATATACCTCTTAGATAATCTTAAGTCATTTGAACCTTATCTTATTACTGCTCTAGGCTCTAGTACCTCTATTAGGCTCTAATGTATTTGCTTTATTCATCAGCAGACTATTTAGGGGGGTGTTGTATAGACGTTGGCGTACTAGTGTCCCCTGAAGACGTGCATTGCCATAAAACACATTGGGGAGGGAGCTACACACTGACATCTCACTGTCACTTCCATGTTTGAAACTGATAGCTCTTTTTATAAAGCAAATCTTATGACTGTTCCCAATGATGAGAAGCAGTACTGCGGGATATCCCCATTGTGAAAATGGAGATGGTTGACCATGTGTGAAGGATCCTGTTGACACAAATGTGCATGTTACTGCTATCCTTTGCCAGCTTTAATGTCAATGAGTGCTTTTTAGTTCTGTTGCTCACGTGTGGTGGAGATGATTTACATTAGCTGGTGGAAGGCACTTTTTTTTTTCTTTTTTTTAAGACACTTTCTTTGCTTTGATATTTATCGTATATTTTGGACTTTTTTTGCATTGAACCTTGCTCATACTGATTTATTTTCATTATAATTTTTGACTATTGTAGATGCTTTTGCACATTATGAATGCTGTGTTGATAGCACATGCTTTAAGTTTGTAATATTCTATATATGGATATATATACAGTCGAAATTGTTGGCACCCCAGAAATTTTTCCAGAAAATCAATTATTTCTCACAGAAAAGTATTGCAGTTACACATGTTTTAATTTCAATAGTTCTTTATTAAAAATTTTCACAGAACAACATGTCTAAACGATAAGCTGATGCAACAGCTACAGGCATCGAGATCAAAATACAACCAAAACATTGTATATTCAGGATGTTGTGGAAGAAGGTATACAACTAACATTGCTTTTGGTTCATGATATTTTACTTGTCAATAACAATAAAAAGGTTAGCTTATATAAGGGGAGGAAAGAAATCTCCTCTCCAAATATAGGGATTTTTACGTGAGGTGTGTTGCTCTTAGTATCGAAGGTAGGCGCACAAAACACAAGGTTTTTAGATATCAAAAATAATTTATTTATATAGATATAAGGTTTCACATTTCATAAAATAAGTTAGCAAAGTGAAAAATACATGATCACGACCAAATTTACATGATTTATACAAAAAAGGAAATGAGAGTTATAATTAGAAGAAAAGTAGATGCGATATTGCCAACTAGTTTCGCACTAGATGTGCTTCATCAGGGCTTGCATGATACTTCTGTTCCTTATTTACATGAAATGGTCTGTGTATGACATAAAAATTCATCATTAATACAGGTATGGTCAATGTAATATCTTTAGACTTTGTAAATGAGTGTTCAACACATGTACAAAAAATATATAAGAGAATATAGTGCGCTTACCAATTTATGTTTAAAAAAGCTCAAAGAACCTGGCAGAACAAGCTGCTAAGAAAATAACGAAGGCGAACCTGATGCGGACAGGAGGTATTGACTGCTGCACTTTCAATCAGTGGAGACCAGATCCACTTGATTTTAGCAGGTGCGGACAATGAGATGTATAGAGGGGGTTCACCACAATTGAGGAGGAAGAGATACAGGTATTTGTACGTTGTATCTAATTCTCTCCTAAGGAATTAAGAATAAAAGTATGAAAAGAAAAGAAAGAATAATAATAATACAGCAGATTAAGGAAGTATCCATGTATATTTATAGACATTTTTTAAAATAAAGTAAAGTAAATATCTTGTATTTAAATGGACATAGACAGAGTAAATATCTATGCACTAAATAAGTATGGATAAAGTCTAGTAAATATGTATAAAACTAGAGAGTATTACCTCAATAGTAGTGAAGTTTGGATATAGGGTTAATGCTGTCAATAGAGTCCAATGGAGTTCATACTGAATTCATAGTAAATTCTATAAGTAAGTAAAGTACAGAATGTGTATGCATATAGGTATATAAATGAATTCAATTTAATTTGAAAAGGTAACTATTGCATTGCAACGTAGTACCCGTCTATTAAAGAAGGATATAATTGAAAAGGAAAAAAGTTTACCTTAGATGGTTAATGACATGGAGTGTATAATAATGTATACTGTTGTCCTAGAGGGATATAATATCCCAGTAGCATTATAGTTAAAGGCAATGCTGTCAGAACAATCCAAGGGCAGTTATATGTATTTCAGTTCCGATTCTATAAACAGACAGGATAGTAAATAGGTTAGGTTCGTGCATATGACCAGAAAATCCTACATGGAGGATTAAATCTTAAAGAAATGGACTGGAAAGTAATTACCTTATTTGTATCGTGATACCAGAAGGCTAACTAAAGCAGCGTTCCACGTGTGGTGTGATGTCCTCCCTCAAGCCGTCCAAGTCAGCGTCTGACACACACTGTGTCAGCGGTGACCTTAAGAGCAACATCTCCACCGGAAGTGAAGAGAGTCAGAAATGACCCCTGGCGTCATTTCCGGTCCACGTGTCCCAAGACACTTGCGCGCGCATCCTATGCGCTCCAGCGTGATGATGTAAGCTGGAGCGCATAGGGAGGAGACATGTATTAACAGTCTCGGACCGGCCAGAAAAGAAAAAGTGGCCGGATGTGCGCGCGCATCCCATCTGATGTTGTTGATAGGAACGGGAGGCGTCAAGGAAAGCACGCCCCCTGTGTTGGGACCTGTGATTGGCCACACCAAAGCTGTGCAGAATCGGACCTACCCCCGCATCAGGAAACCCTCCATATGATAGATGGAATAGTTCAGAGCTTAAAAAACGCAAACAGAAAGTTTTAGTAAACACTAATAATAAGTTATACGCAATAAAACGTGTATTTGACTGTAAAAGGATATATTAGAATATACTAATGATTTCTCTCAGCTAGATATCCAATGGTTTATTTTCACATTGTCTTATCAGGGAACAGGTTAATGAAAGAGACATCTACAGTAGTAAGTATTTTTGGAAAGTTTTCACATTTTCCAATTATTGATTCATAAGGCTGAATATAACAAGGCAAACTAAAATAAAACAAAACAAAAATGAAACAAGATGCACTCCTAGCAAAATAAAGCATAACAAAACAAAACAAGAAACAAAGCATAAAAGATACATATCAGCCAGTAGTAGAGGGAGAAGCAATCTAGTCATAGATCATAAAGTTTATATCATATATTTAACCAAAATTGGTTTATTAGATCTACATAGGGCTAGTGTACCAGGCAAAAGACATAATTAGCCCCGACCCGGCGACCTATATTGAAGTATATATGCAGTTTATAAATTAAATCTCTATGATTTACGCCAATAATAAATGAATACATAGGGTGTATTTTAATAAAGTTTAGTGATGATCAATTACGGCCATGACATTTCCCTATAAGAAAGGTTTAAATGACAGGGATGTGTTGAGCCCTGGTACATAGGTGGCTCGTTGGTCAAAAATCCAACGGGCCTCTCGTTGAAGGATTTTTTTGTCAAAGTCCCCTCCTCTTTCCGGAGGGGAGATTACTTCTAATGCAAAGAAAGTAATGAAAGATGGATCATAGCTGTGGTGCAACCCCACATGTTTACAAATAGGTGTATAGAGCAAACCTGCCTCTAGATAATAAAGATGATCCTTGATTCTTCTAGAGAATGCCCTTTTTGTCTTTCCTATATAGAAAGCGCCGCACCGACACTTTGCAAGATATACAATGCCTATAGTGGAACAATTAGCATGTTTCTTGGATTTAAGAAAACCTCCTCTAGGGAGGGGACAGCCGTCCCCTTCTTCGATCCAGGGGCAAACATCACAGTGTCCACATTTGTAGGTACCCGGTATCTCAGGCTCCTGTAAAGTGGGAGCGTCAGGTACCAGGTGGCTATGTGTAAGGCCATCTTTGATGGACCTACATCTTCTATAAACAATTTCAGGTCTTTGTGAGATATATTTTGAAATGATAGGGTCCTCAGCAAGGAAGTGCCAATTATGGTTAATCAATTGGCGAAAAATGTTCTGATCAGAACTGAAAGTGGTTATTAATTTAGTTGTTGGATTGGACTCTTTTTCCTTTTTCTTAAATAATAATGTATCTCTTGTGTTTATCTTTGACTTTGCATATGCCTGTTTAAGAACTTTTTTGCTGTATCCTCTCAATAATAAGCGTGAATAAAGGGCAGACGCTTCTCTTTCAAAGTCTTCCTCCTTTGCACAATTGCGTCGAAGTCTTAGGTACTGACTGTAGGGGATGCTTCGCACCAAAGATCTTGGGTGAGAGCTGGAATAGTGTAAAATAGTGTTTCCTGCCGTTTCTTTCCTATACAAATTAGTGGACAGAGTACCATCATCATTTACTGAGATTTTTAAGTCAAGAAAGGGGATGCTTTTGGTGTCCGACTGGATCGTAAATTTTAAATTATAATTGTTAACAGATAAATATTCCATAAATTTGGACAAAAGGTCCGCACCACCAGTCCAGATGACCAAAACATCGTCAATATACCTCCGCCATAATAAGATATGGCGGAGGTATATCACGGCGGAGTCATCTGAAAAGATGGCTCTCTCCCACCCCCCCAGGTACAGGGTGGCATACGATGGGGCACAAGAAGTCCCCATCGCCACACCCTGCACCTGGAGGTAGGTTGAGCCATTAAAGACAAAAACATTATTAGTCAATATATGCTCAAGCAAGGCCGTAACGAAGTTACAAAGTTTCCAGTTATTGTGGTCTTGTTCACGTAAAAACTGGGAAATGACCTGAATCCCTTTTGTGTGAGGGATACTAGAGTAGAGGGCCTCTACGTCTATTGCTGCCAAAATTGATCCTGGGGGTACACTCATGCCTTCGACTATTTTTAAAAGTTCCAACGTATCTTTAAGATACGATGGTAGTGCCATTACATGGGGTCTCAATTGCATGTCTACATACTTACTTGCAGTTTCCGTATGGCTGCCTATACCCGAGATAATAGGGCGCCCGGGTGGATCCCTGATGTCTTTATGTATTTTGGGCAATGAATAGAACGTAGGAGTTATAGGCCACTTAATTTCTAGATATTCCCTCAAATCTTGATCTATCAATCCCTGCTGGAATGCCAGTGAGATTAGTGAAATATAATCAGATCTGGCTTTTGGAACATCATCTTCTGATATTATTTTGTACCAGTCGCTATTACATAGAATTTTGTCACACATTCTAATGTATTGAATCCTTGTCATTACAACCACATTGCCCCCTTTGTCGGAAGGTTTTATTACCAATTCACTATTGCTAGTGAGTTCGGTAAGTGCTTGCTGTTGTTTTTTTGATAGATTATTATCAGAGATTTTGGGAATTACTAAATTTTCAATTTGTTTCCTTGTTTGCTTAAGGAAAGCCCATACTGCTGGGGAGGTTTGCAAGTTAGGGAATCTTTGTGATTTTGTCTTAAACTTACAGGGTTCCGGAATCAGTTCTATTTCTGGTTCTATTTCATCGGAAAGGTCAATAAGATCTTCAGAGCTCTCGTTTTCGTCCAACAATTGGATCAAGATTTTCAAGGCTCTGAAGTCTTGTACCTTGAAGTCTTTATATAATTCTTCTTCCCTAGACGCTATACGTCCCCTATCAGTATCAAACATAAATTTATATGTAAGGTTTCTAGCAAACAAATGTAAATCTTTAATTAGGGTAAATTTATCCACTTTTTGTGAGGGGCAGAAACTAAGTCCCAGTCTCAGCACCTCAATCTCAGTGGATGAAAGATTGTATGTCGAGAGGTTTACAATATCTAATCCTGAGTCAGCTGCATCTGCTTGACCACAAAGGGATCCATTTTTCCTAATTTCATTGCGGCCACTGGTGTAGATGGGATTAGGCAAGGTCCTAAAGGGATGTTACCTGAGTTGGTTATTCTATTGCTAGTCTTTGGGATTGCTCCCTGTTCTTTTAGGCTTGTGGTTTCCTTCTCCATAGCGAACATTACCAACGGAGTGTTCCCCACCACCAGGTCACCACTTGTGTCTATTCCCAGTTCCTGGTTCTTTCTAGATTGATCTATAGGGACCTGAGGGGAGACCATACGTTTTTTAAGTGTCCCCCCTTGTGCATTATGCCCACCACCGTTACCGCGTTTTGGTGCGCGTCCTCTTCCTGCTGGTCCTCGAAAGGGTTTAGAAGTAGTTCTCTGTGAAGAAATGGAAGAGGATGAAGCTGATACATCTGAGTCAGATTTATATACAGTAGATTCATGTTGGTTGTTACGCCTAAAAGTTTTCTTTCCCTTCTGGTTGGGATTATGATGCCATTTGTATGCATAACCTCCTGCAAATGCTAGTTGGTCCTTATAGAATTTTTGATCTTTTCTCATGATAACATTCTTATTATATTTTTCTAGGTGTTCAAGCAGATCTGATTCTTTTTTCTGATATTCGCTACTGGAAATTAGATGGTTACTTGAACTCCTCAAGTTCTCAATTTCCCTATCTAATTCTGCAAGATCAATGATGTGTTTATCCTTTAACATTATCATCATGTTAGAGGAACATGTGTTTAAATTTTCCTCCCATTTGTCTTTTAATGTCGATTCGGTCATTTCAAACGTGGGGAAAATTTGCACTCTTAATCCCTGAGGATTGACCTTTTCTTTAAGATATCGGTCAAAAAATCGAATGTGCCACCCTAGATTTGATTTTCTTTCCATTAACTTTTTAAGTTTTAGAAAGAAAACGTCGAGTCCGACTTCCGTTTTCGCTTGTGAGGTATACGAATTTTGAATAGTATCCAAAAACTTTTCCCAGTCTAAGCCAGAAAACTGTGACATTATGAGAGGGTGTGGGACACAAGAAGAGGGAAGGGGAGGTTCGGAAGAAAGGAGAGGAGATAGAGAAATGGAATTTAACTCCCTTCAGTACCTATATGTAGATTAGACCCAATTTGTGTAGTTAGACAGTGTTAAACCTAGGATATCACTGAAAGTTTCATAAATAGTTCAAATAATAATTCATCAGAAAAGTAATAAATCAATAAGTTTTGGTTGTCACCTTAGTACTGGAGGCCATTCATTCCACCGTAGCGGGCTTTTCACCCAAGATAAGGGAACAGAGAAACAAGTATGTAGGTGAATGAATGACTTCCTCTTGAGCAGCAGTCACTCACAATCCCATCAAAATTATAAACAATAAAAAGGTTAGCTTATATAAGGGGAGGAAAGAAATCTCCTCTCCAAATATAGGGATTTTTACGTGAGGTGTGTTGCTCTTAGTATCGAAGGTAGGCGCACAAAACACAAGGTTTTTAGATATCAAAAATAATTTATTTATATAGATATAAGGTTTCACATTTCATAAAATAAGTTAGCAAAGTGAAAAATACATGATCACGACCAAATTTACATTATTTATACAAAAAAGGAAATGAGAGTTATAATTAGAAGAAAAGTAGATGCGATATTGCCAACTAGTTTCGCACTAGATGTGCTTCATCAGGGCTTGCATGATACTTCTGTTCCTTATTTACATGAAATGGTCTGTGTATGACATAAAAATTCATCATTAATACAGGTATGGTCAATGTAATATCTTTAGACTTTGTAAATGAGTGTTCAACACATGTACAAAAAATATATAAGAGAATATAGTGCGCTTACCAATTTATGTTTAAAAAAGCTCAAAGAACCTGGCAGAACAAGCTGCTAAGAAAATAACGAAGGCGAACCTGATGCGGACAGGAGGTATTGACTGCTGCACTTTCAATCAGTGGAGACCAGATCCACTTGATTTTAGCAGGTGCGGACAATGAGATGTATAGAGGGGGTTCACCACAATTGAGGAGGAAGAGATACAGGTATTTGTACGTTGTATCTAATTCTCTCCTAAGGAATTAAGAATAAAAGTATGAAAAGAAAAGAAAGAATAATAATAATACAGCAGATTAAGGAAGTATCCATGTATATTTATAGACATTTTTTAAAATAAAGTAAAGTAAATATCTTGTATTTAAATGGACATAGACAGAGTAAATATCTATGCACTAAATAAGTATGGATAAAGTCTAGTAAATATGTATAAAACTAGAGAGTATTACCTCAATAGTAGTGAAGTTTGGATATAGGGTTAATGCTGTCAATAGAGTCCAATGGAGTTCATACTGAATTCATAGTAAATTCTATAAGTAAGTAAAGTACAGAATGTGTATGCATATAGGTATATAAATGAATTCAATTTAATTTGAAAAGGTAACTATTGCATTGCAACGTAGTACCCGTCTATTAAAGAAGGATATAATTGAAAAGGAAAAAAGTTTACCTTAGATGGTTAATGACATGGAGTGTATAATAATGTATACTGTTGTCCTAGAGGGATATAATATCCCAGTAGCATTATAGTTAAAGGCAATGCTGTCAGAACAATCCAAGGGCAGTTATATGTATTTCAGTTCCGATTCTATAAACAGACAGGATAGTAAATAGGTTAGGTTCGTGCATATGACCAGAAAATCCTACATGGAGGATTAAATCTTAAAGAAATGGACTGGAAAGTAATTACCTTATTTGTATCGTGATACCAGAAGGCTAACTAAAGCAGCGTTCCACGTGTGGTGTGATGTCCTCCCTCAAGCCGTCCAAGTCAGCGTCTGACACACACTGTGTCAGCGGTGACCTTAAGAGCAACATCTCCACCGGAAGTGAAGAGAGTCAGAAATGACCCCTGGCGTCATTTCCGGTCCACGTGTCCCAAGACACTTGCGCGCGCATCCTATGCGCTCCAGCGTGATGATGTAAGCTGGAGCGCATAGGGAGGAGACATGTATTAACAGTCTCGGACCGGCCAGAAAAGAAAAATGCCCTTGGATTGTTCTGACAGCATTGCCTTTAACTATAATGCTACTGGGATATTATATCCCTCTAGGACAACAGTATACATTATTATACACTCCATGTCATTAACCATCTAAGGTAAACTTTTTTCCTTTTCAATTATATCCTTCTTTAATAGACGGGTACTACGTTGCAATGCAATAGTTACCTTTTCAAATTAAATTGAATTCATTTATATACCTATATGCATACACATTCTGTACTTTACTTACTTATAGAATTTACTATGAATTCAGTATGAACTCCATTGGACTCTATTGACAGCATTAACCCTATATCCAAACTTCACTACTATTGAGGTAATACTCTCTAGTTTTATACATATTTACTAGACTTTATCCATACTTATTTAGTGCATAGATATTTACTCTGTCTATGTCCATTTAAATACAAGATATTTACTTTACTTTATTTTAAAAAATGTCTATAAATATACATGGATACTTCCTTAATCTGCTGTATTATTATTATTCTTTCTTTTCTTTTCATACTTTTATTCTTAATTCCTTAGGAGAGAATTAGATACAACGTACAAATACCTGTATCTCTTCCTCCTCAATTGTGGTGAACCCCCTCTATACATCTCATTGTCCGCACCTGCTAAAATCAAGTGGATCTGGTCTCCACTGATTGAAAGTGCAGCAGTCAATACCTCCTGTCCGCATCAGGTTCGCCTTCGTTATTTTCTTAGCAGCTTGTTCTGCCAGGTTCTTTGAGCTTTTTTAAACATAAATTGGTAAGCGCACTATATTCTCTTATATATTTTTTGTACATGTGTTGAACACTCATTTACAAAGTCTAAAGATATTACATTGACCATACCTGTATTAATGATGAATTTTTATGTCATACACAGACCATTTCATGTAAATAAGGAACAGAAGTATCATGCAAGCCCTGATGAAGCACATCTAGTGCGAAACTAGTTGGCAATATCGCATCTACTTTTCTTCTAATTATAACTCTCATTTCCTTTTTTGTATAAATCATGTAAATTTGGTCGTGATCATGTATTTTTCACTTTGCTAACTTATTTTATGAAATGTGAAACCTTATATCTATATAAATAAATTATTTTTGATATCTAAAAACCTTGTGTTTTGTGCGCCTACCTTCGATACTAAGAGCAACACACCTCACGTAAAAATCCCTATATTTGGAGAGGAGATTTCTTTCCTCCCCTTATATAAGCTAACCTTTTTATTGTTTATAATTTTGATGGGATTGTGAGTGACTGCTGCTCAAGAGGAAGTCATTCATTCACCTACATACTTGTTTCTCTGTTCCCTTATCTTGGGTGAAAAGCCCGCTACGGTGGAATGAATGGCCTCCAGTACTAAGGTGACAACCAAAACTTATTGATTTATTACTTTTCTGATGAATTATTATTTGAACTATTTATGAAACTTTCAGTGATATCCTAGGTTTAACACTGTCTAACTACACAAATTGGGTCTAATCTACATATAGGTACTGAAGGGAGTTAAATTCCATTTCTCTATCTCCTCTCCTTTCTTCCGAACCTCCCCTTCCCTCTTCTTGTGTCCCACACCCTCTCATAATGTCACAGTTTTCTGGCTTAGACTGGGAAAAGTTTTTGGATACTATTCAAAATTCGTATACCTCACAAGCGAAAACGGAAGTCGGACTCGACGTTTTCTTTCTAAAACTTAAAAAGTTAATGGAAAGAAAATCAAATCTAGGGTGGCACATTCGATTTTTTGACCGATATCTTAAAGAAAAGGTCAATCCTCAGGGATTAAGAGTGCAAATTTTCCCCACGTTTGAAATGACCGAATCGACATTAAAAGACAAATGGGAGGAAAATTTAAACACATGTTCCTCTAACATGATGATAATGTTAAAGGATAAACACATCATTGATCTTGCAGAATTAGATAGGGAAATTGAGAACTTGAGGAGTTCAAGTAACCATCTAATTTCCAGTAGCGAATATCAGAAAAAAGAATCAGATCTGCTTGAACACCTAGAAAAATATAATAAGAATGTTATCATGAGAAAAGATCAAAAATTCTATAAGGACCAACTAGCATTTGCAGGAGGTTATGCATACAAATGGCATCATAATCCCAACCAGAAGGGAAAGAAAACTTTTAGGCGTAACAACCAACATGAATCTACTGTATATAAATCTGACTCAGATGTATCAGCTTCATCCTCTTCCATTTCTTCACAGAGAACTACTTCTAAACCCTTTCGAGGACCAGCAGGAAGAGGACGCGCACCAAAACGCGGTAACGGTGGTGGGCATAATGCACAAGGGGGGACACTTAAAAAACGTATGGTCTCCCCTCAGGTCCCTATAGATCAATCTAGAAAGAACCAGGAACTGGGAATAGACACAAGTGGTGACCTGGTGGTGGGGAACACTCCGTTGGTAATGTTCGCTATGGAGAAGGAAACCACAAGCCTAAAAGAACAGGGAGCAATCCCAAAGACTAGCAATAGAATAACCAACTCAGGTAACATCCCTTTAGGACCTTGCCTAATCCCATCTACACCAGTGGCCGCAATGAAATTAGGAAAAATGGATCCCTTTGTGGTCAAGCAGATGCAGCTGACTCAGGATTAGATATTGTAAACCTCTCGACATACAATCTTTCATCCACTGAGATTGAGGTGCTGAGACTGGGACTTAGTTTCTGCCCCTCACAAAAAGTGGATAAATTTACCCTAATTAAAGATTTACATTTGTTTGCTAGAAACCTTACATATAAATTTATGTTTGATACTGATAGGGGACGTATAGCGTCTAGGGAAGAAGAATTATATAAAGACTTCAAGGTACAAGACTTCAGAGCCTTGAAAATCTTGATCCAATTGTTGGACGAAAACGAGAGCTCTGAAGATCTTATTGACCTTTCCGATGAAATAGAACCAGAAATAGAACTGATTCCGGAACCCTGTAAGTTTAAGACAAAATCACAAAGATTCCCTAACTTGCAAACCTCCCCAGCAGTATGGGCTTTCCTTAAGCAAACAAGGAAACAAATTGAAAATTTAGTAATTCCCAAAATCTCTGATAATAATCTATCAAAAAAACAACAGCAAGCACTTACCGAACTCACTAGCAATAGTGAATTGGTAATAAAACCTTCCGACAAAGGGGGCAATGTGGTTGTAATGACAAGGATTCAATACATTAGAATGTGTGACAAAATTCTATGTAATAGCGACTGGTACAAAATAATATCAGAAGATGATGTTCCAAAAGCCAGATCTGATTATATTTCACTAATCTCACTGGCATTCCAGCAGGGATTGATAGATCAAGATTTGAGGGAATATCTAGAAATTAAGTGGCCTATAACTCCTACGTTCTATTCATTGCCCAAAATACATAAAGACATCAGGGATCCACCCGGGCGCCCTATTATCTCGGGTATAGGCAGCCATACGGAAACTGCAAGTAAGTATGTAGACATGCAATTGAGACCCCATGTAATGGCACTACCATCGTATCTTAAAGATACGTTGGAACTTTTAAAAATAGTCGAAGGCATGAGTGTACCCCCAGGATCAATTTTGGCAGCAATAGACGTAGAGGCCCTCTACTCTAGTATCCCTCACACAAAAGGGATTCAGGTCATTTCCCAGTTTTTACGTGAACAAGACCACAATAACTGGAAACTTTGTAACTTCGTTACGGCCTTGCTTGAGCATATATTGACTAATAATGTTTTTGTCTTTAATGGCTCAACCTACCTCCAGGTGCAGGGTGTGGCGATGGGGACTTCTTGTGCCCCATCGTATGCCACCCTGTACCTGGGGGGGTGGGAGAGAGCCATCTTTTCAGATGACTCCGCCGTGATATACCTCCGCCATATCTTATTATGGCGGAGGTATATTGACGATGTTTTGGTCATCTGGACTGGTGGTGCGGACCTTTTGTCCAAATTTATGGAATATTTATCTGTTAACAATTATAATTTAAAATTTACGATCCAGTCGGACACCAAAAGCATCCCCTTTCTTGACTTAAAAATCTCAGTAAATGATGATGGTACTCTGTCCACTAATTTGTATAGGAAAGAAACGGCAGGAAACACTATTTTACACTATTCCAGCTCTCACCCAAGATCTTTGGTGCGAAGCATCCCCTACAGTCAGTACCTAAGACTTCGACGCAATTGTGCAAAGGAGGAAGACTTTGAAAGAGAAGCGTCTGCCCTTTATTCACGCTTATTATTGAGAGGATACAGCAAAAAAGTTCTTAAACAGGCATATGCAAAGTCAAAGATAAACACAAGAGATACATTATTATTTAAGAAAAAGGAAAAAGAGTCCAATCCAACAACTAAATTAATAACCACTTTCAGTTCTGATCAGAACATTTTTCGCCAATTGATTAACCATAATTGGCACTTCCTTGCTGAGGACCCTATCATTTCAAAATATATCTCACAAAGACCTGAAATTGTTTATAGAAGATGTAGGTCCATCAAAGATGGCCTTACACATAGCCACCTGGTACCTGACGCTCCCACTTTACAGGAGCCTGAGATACCGGGTACCTACAAATGTGGACACTGTGATGTTTGCCCCTGGATCGAAGAAGGGGACGGCTGTCCCCTCCCTAGAGGAGGTTTTCTTAAATCCAAGAAACATGCTAATTGTTCCACTATAGGCATTGTATATCTTGCAAAGTGTCGGTGCGGCGCTTTCTATATAGGAAAGACAAAAAGGGCATTCTCTAGAAGAATCAAGGATCATCTTTATTATCTAGAGGCAGGTTTGCTCTATACACCTATTTGTAAACATGTGGGGTTGCACCACAGCTATGATCCATCTTTCATTACTTTCTTTGCATTAGAAGTAATCTCCCCTCCGGAAAGAGGAGGGGACTTTGACAAAAAAATCCTTCAACGAGAGGCCCGTTGGATTTTTGACCAACGAGCCACCTATGTACCAGGGCTCAACACATCCCTGTCATTTAAACCTTTCTTATAGGGAAATGTCATGGCCGTAATTGATCATCACTAAACTTTATTAAAATACACCCTATGTATTCATTTATTATTGGCGTAAATCATAGAGATTTAATTTATAAACTGCATATATACTTCAATATAGGTCGCCGGGTCGGGGCTAATTATGTCTTTTGCCTGGTACACTAGCCCTATGTAGATCTAATAAACCAATTTTGGTTAAATATATGATATAAACTTTATGATCTATGACTAGATTGCTTCTCCCTCTACTACTGGCTGATATGTATCTTTTATGCTTTGTTTCTTGTTTTGTTTTGTTATGCTTTATTTTGCTAGGAGTGCATCTTGTTTCATTTTTGTTTTGTTTTATTTTAGTTTGCCTTGTTATATTCAGCCTTATGAATCAATAATTGGAAAATGTGAAAACTTTCCAAAAATACTTACTACTGTAGATGTCTCTTTCATTAACCTGTTCCCTGATAAGACAATGTGAAAATAAACCATTGGATATCTAGCTGAGAGAAATCATTAGTATATTCTAATATATCCTTTTACAGTCAAATACACGTTTTATTGCGTATAACTTATTATTAGTGTTTACTAAAACTTTCTGTTTGCGTTTTTTAAGCTCTGAACTATTCCATCTATCATATGGAGGGTTTCCTGATGCGGGGGTAGGTCCGATTCTGCACAGCTTTGGTGTGGCCAATCACAGGTCCCAACACAGGGGGCGTGCTTTCCTTGACGCCTCCCGTTCCTATCAACAACATCAGATGGGATGCGCGCGCACATCCGGCCACTTTTTCTTTTCTGGCCGGTCCGAGACTGTTAATACATGTCTCCTCCCTATGCGCTCCAGCTTACATCATCACGCTGGAGCGCATAGGATGCGCGCGCAAGTGTCTTGGGACACGTGGACCGGAAATGACGCCAGGGGTCATTTCTGACTCTCTTCACTTCCGGTGGAGATGTTGCTCTTAAGGTCACCGCTGACACAGTGTGTGTCAGACGCTGACTTGGACGGCTTGAGGGAGGACATCACACCACACGTGGAACGCTGCTTTAGTTAGCCTTCTGGTATCACGATACAAATAAGGTAATTACTTTCCAGTCCATTTCTTTAAGATTTAATCCTCCATGTAGGATTTTCTGGTCATATGCACGAACCTAACCTATTTACTATCCTGTCTGTTTATAGAATCGGAACTGAAATACATATAACTGCCCTTGGATTGTTCTGACAGCATTGCCTTTAACTATAATGCTACTGGGATATTATATCCCTCTAGGACAACAGTATACATTATTATACACTCCATGTCATTAACCATCTAAGGTAAACTTTTTTCCTTTTCAATTATATCCTTCTTTAATAGACGGGTACTACGTTGCAATGCAATAGTTACCTTTTCAAATTAAATTGAATTCATTTATATACCTATATGCATACACATTCTGTACTTTACTTACTTATAGAATTTACTATGAATTCAGTATGAACTCCATTGGACTCTATTGACAGCATTAACCCTATATCCAAACTTCACTACTATTGAGGTAATACTCTCTAGTTTTATACATATTTACTAGACTTTATCCATACTTATTTAGTGCATAGATATTTACTCTGTCTATGTCCATTTAAATACAAGATATTTACTTTACTTTATTTTAAAAAATGTCTATAAATATACATGGATACTTCCTTAATCTGCTGTATTATTATTATTCTTTCTTTTCTTTTCATACTTTTATTCTTAATTCCTTAGGAGAGAATTAGATACAACGTACAAATACCTGTATCTCTTCCTCCTCAATTGTGGTGAACCCCCTCTATACATCTCATTGTCCGCACCTGCTAAAATCAAGTGGATCTGGTCTCCACTGATTGAAAGTGCAGCAGTCAATACCTCCTGTCCGCATCAGGTTCGCCTTCGTTATTTTCTTAGCAGCTTGTTCTGCCAGGTTCTTTGAGCTTTTTTAAACATAAATTGGTAAGCGCACTATATTCTCTTATATATTTTTTGTACATGTGTTGAACACTCATTTACAAAGTCTAAAGATATTACATTGACCATACCTGTATTAATGATGAATTTTTATGTCATACACAGACCATTTCATGTAAATAAGGAACAGAAGTATCATGCAAGCCCTGATGAAGCACATCTAGTGCGAAACTAGTTGGCAATATCGCATCTACTTTTCTTCTAATTATAACTCTCATTTCCTTTTTTGTATAAATCATGTAAATTTGGTCGTGATCATGTATTTTTCACTTTGCTAACTTATTTTATGAAATGTGAAACCTTATATCTATATAAATAAATTATTTTTGATATCTAAAAACCTTGTGTTTTGTGCGCCTACCTTCGATACTAAGAGCAACACACCTCACGTAAAAATCCCTATATTTGGAGAGGAGATTTCTTTCCTCCCCTTATATAAGCTAACCTTTTTATTGTTTATAATTTTGATGGGATTGTGAGTGACTGCTGCTCAAGAGGAAGTCATTCATTCACCTACATACTTGTTTCTCTGTTCACTTGTCAATAACAGTATAGTGATAAATTCCTGCTATATACGCTTAGAGATCAAGTGGGTCACATGGCTGAACAATGAGTTGAAGTCATCAGGCAAGAACACCATAGAGTTAGTAAAAAGAAGAACACTACTGAAAGATCCACGTGCCCACAATCACAAAATTGAACACAAACAATAAAGAAAACAAAGAAATCAAATAAACTAAGAACAGAATGAGCCATTCACCATAGTCAACCCACAAACGTAACACCATACATTAATTCCCCTTGTTTCTAGCATACCAGTCCAACCATGGTTTCCACAACAGACCCAATTTGTGGAGAAACCCTTGCACAGAGGCATACATCATATGTGGCATGAGTGTAGGTAGTTGTTATTACTTCCTGCAGAGAGGGGGTTATTAGTTGTTTCCAATGGCGAGTGAGCACCAATCTGGCGCTCAACAAGACATGGGTAGCTATTGTCCTGGCATCCACTGGGAGAGTGTCAATCGTTAAAGATAAAAGAGCCAAACCTGGCCCAGCTGTAATTTTAAGATTCAAGACTTGAGAGAGTAAATGAAACACATCTGCCCAGTATCTAGTCAGTGCAGGACAGGATCACATTATGTGGTAAAAGGTACCTACCTCCCCACATTTCCTCCAACACAGAGCTGAAGAACATGGAGCAAATTTCGCAATCCTATACAGGGTCAAGTACCATCTAAGTGATATCTTGTGGATCAATTCCCACAAATTCACACATTTAGTAGCCAAATATGTCACCCTGTATGCCCTACACCATTGGTCAGAGGTAAACTCGTCCCCAATCTCTCTTTCCCATGCCACCATTGCAGAGGATTTAGAGAACACATGTTTGTTATTAAGTAATAGGTAAAACAAAGAAATGACTTTAGTCTTGGCAAAAGGGCTATAGTAGAATTGCTTTATGAACCAAGGTAAAGAAATGGCTGCCACCCGTCGTGAACATAGAACGTGAGATATCTGTAAGTAAGTGTATAGGTCCTTAGGGGATAAGTCAAACTCTAATTGTAGGGAATGGAAGGATTTCAGGGCGGGCCTTACCATCAAATCTGCAACATCACTGATCCCCCTGTGTACCCACCCACCAATCTTCAGATACAGAATAACACTGGTCAAACACTGAATTGAGAGGGGTAGTGGAAGGTTGACCGTAGAGTGAAGGGAGGAGGTAACAAGTAGTTCCCAAGCCTGGAGGGATGCTAAAACAGTAGGGGAGAGTTCCTTTGGAGTTGGGATGCTAATGTGGCACGTGAGAAGGCGATGATTCATGCTATGGCCAGGTATTTGGGAACTCTTCAGTTCCACCCATCCCATCTGTATGGAAGCAGGGAACCAACCTTTGATTTGAGCCAGAAGATTGGCTGTGTAATAATCTTTCAGCAGTACCATTCCTACCCCCCCCCACTCTCCTGGTCATAACCAATTTAGAAAAGGCACACCTTGCCTTCTTACCCTGCCAAAGATACTTGTTAATGGCTGATTGGGCAGTACTAAAAAAAAGAATTAGGCACAGGTATTGGAAGCATTCTGAATAAATAGATTAGTTGGGGTAGGACGGTCATCTTAAATGCAGCTAACCTACCCAACCAGGAAAGTTCCACCTTCGCCATGTCTCGAAGTTTAGATCTGAGTTTGTCAAGGAATGGGGTATAGTTGGCTTTACAAAGGTTAGCTGTAGTAGGCGTAAGGGTAATACCCAGGTATTTTATCTCCCTACTGTCCCAAGCGTACGGATAGGTGTCAGCCAATTTCCTCTCCAAGTCATGTCTTATATTCAGACCCAAAATATATGGTTTTGTTTCATTCACTTTATAGTAAGAAAGACGACTAAACATTTGCAGCACTTGATGTACCAAAGCCAGGGATTTCTCCACATCTGTGAGCATTAAAATAACATCATCGGCAAATAAACTGATAACATGAGAGGAGTTATGGGTGCTAAACCCAGATATTTGAGGATGATTGCAAATGTGGCATGCCAAGGGCTCTATCAGTAAGTTGAAAATCAAAGGGGATAATTTATTTTATTTTGTTTGTTTATTTTTTTGTGGTTGAACTGGATGGACTTGTGTCTTTTTTCAACCTGACTAACTATGTATAATGGGAAGCCCTGACGCGTCCCATTCACAATATCAGAAGGATCTGATAAAACTCCCGATGTGTACACCTGTGCCGAAGGGTTAGTGTACAGGGCCATGATAGCTGAGAAAATGGGACCCACAAAACCAAAGCGGTCAGCACCCTGGCCAAGTAACCCCAGTGTACACGGTCAAACGCCTTCTCTGCATCCAAAGCTAGGAGCAGAGAAGGCGTCCCTGAGCAATTTGCATTGTGGATGATATTAATCAGTTGCCTGGTGGCATATGAAGTCTGGCGCCCCCTCATGAAACCAGATTGATCGAGATGGACAAGGTCTGGAAGGACCTCTGTTAATCTATGAGCAATGAGTTTGGCATAAAGTTTCAAATCAGTATTAAGAAGAGAGATAGGCCTGAAGTTTTGCGGGACAGATGGGCCCTTCCCGGGCTTGGGTAAGGTAATTATCAGCGCCTTCAGCATTTCTTGGGGAAAGGAGGAAGAGGCAAGCCCACCATTGAACAGACTGACCAGGTGAGGCGATAGGATTAATTTTAATGTCTTATAGTACTCACCAACAAAACCATCTGGGCAAAGGGGATTTATTAGGTGGAATAGAGTCTATGGCTGAGTGGACTTCTGGGAAGACTAAAAGGTGCATTAAGTTCTTGAAGCTGGGCTAAGTTCAGATGGGGCAATTGCAAATCAGCCAGGAATTTAGTGATCATTTCAGGATCAGGTTGAGGAGTAAGGGGATCCTTTCCCAGATTGTAAAGGGACTCATAGTAACTACTGAAGGTGTCTGCAATATCCTTAGGGTGATAATGTCTGGCCTTAGTGGCAGGATGAATAATAAAGGGAATTTTAGATTTATATCTGTGACCACGCAAGCGTTGGGCAAGGAGCTTCCCTGCCCTATTGCCACTGGCGTAGAACATGGACTTAAGTCACCTAGAAGACTTTTCAAAGTCCTCCATAAGACACAGACTGAGGTCAAATCTGAGTTGCGACAATCGTTGGGACAATGAGGGTGAGGGAGCTAGTTTATTTTGGGATTCTAAAACCCAAATGTTGTCAGTGAGTTCTTTAATGCGCTTTTGCCTCTGCCTCTTCACCCCTGCACCCACCTTAATAAGGATGTCTCGTATAAATGCTTTGTGCGCGTTCCACAAGACAGAGTAATCCCTGACTGAGTCTACATTGTTAACAAAGTATTCCTTCAAATGAGATTCTAAAATAGCCCTAGTGTCCTCCCTCTGCTAAAGAAATGGGTTGGCTCTCCAAACCGGGTTAGTACCAGGTGCAAGGGAATCAGATATGGTAAGAAACACAGACGGTCCTAGCGAGAATACCATAGTCCACTAGGAAGAGGTCAATCCTAGAGTAGGAGCCATGGGGTACCGAAAAAAAAGTAAAGTCTCTCTCTTCTGCGTGACAGCAAAGATGCTTTGAAGCGAAGGGCCTGTTCTAGGGGTTGAAGAGATGGAGTCTATGGATTTATCAGGAACCAGGTTGAAGTCCCCGCAAAGCACCAATGCCCCTCTCTTGACTTGGTCTATCTTTTTCAGTAGTTTGTTAAGGAATCTTATCTGGTGGGAATTAGGGGTGTACACATTCACAATTGTGTAAGTGGAGGAATTAATATCACAAATTAGAATAAGATACCTTCCGTCAGCATCCTTAATTTCTTCATGAAGCTGGAATGAGACCGTATCCCTGATTGCTGTGAGAACCCCCTTTTTTTTAGCCTCGGCGCTCGTGGTAAAGACATATGGGAAGTGACTGTTAGAGCATTTAGGCTGTGCAGTGGCACATAAGTGCGTCTCCTGCGCACACAGAATCTTACATTTATAGCGTAGAGCCTCAGACCACAGCGACTTCCTTTTGGCAGGGTGATTGAGACCTTTGGTATTAATAGATAAGAAGGTCACTCCCATTGAGGCAGTTCAAGAATGCTGTGATACGTGTACTGTAAGGGACTACTCACGGTCAGATGAGGCTTCATAGGTGAGCAGGAGAGTAAACTGTCAGGGCCTTGGAGCCATATTCTGAGATCTATTCCTTGCCGCAGTTGATAAAAGGGATGATCCTGCAGGTCTGTCAGTACGTAGCACCGCGCGCGATACCGCATATAATTCAGGATAAACTCTGGCGAGAAGAAAGAAGTAACATAAAAAAAAAAGTAACACAACCGCCATGTGGTGGTAGAAAAACAAAAAACATTCAACTCCAGGCTCAACCGCCTGAATCCTGGGCAAAATAGTTTTCTTGAGTGCAGCTATTTGCTGCTCAGTTACTATTGAGGGTCAAGTTCGTGGATAAGAGAGACAAGCCCCCTCACAGGGACTCACCCGATCAATCCTACCAAATTCAGGTATGGTTCTTATAATTTTTCGCAGTGACCATCTGCCACTCAGGTTCCACAGGCTGTGGCTTATTAGGGAGATTTGTGTTGTCATCTGTGTCCGGGAGGATGTGCCACTCTTTAAGTAGGGCCAGGCCTTTTTCCAGTGATGATACCACATGCGTTTTCCCCTCTCTAGTGATGGAGATGTTAGTAGGGAACCCCCACCTGTATGAGATCTGGTGATTCCTAAGAGCTTTAGTAATGGTGGCCAAGCTCCTCCTTTTCTTTAACGTGTATTGTGACAGATCCGCATAGAATTGCAGATGCTGGTACTGGGGTGGAATGCGGTCCTTGGTGCGCATAACCGCCATGAGCTGCTCTTTAATATGAAATAAAAATGCAGTCTCAATATCACATCTCTTGCCATTTAGTCAGGGAGGTAGGATGGTTTTGGGAGGTGGTGGATCCTATCAATAGTGACCTCCATGGCAGTAAGATTAGGGAGGATATCAGTTAACATCGCAGTGGCATAGGCCCTCAGATCCCCCTGCTGAACTGATTCTGGGACACCTCTAATTTTCAAGTTGTTCCTCCTACGTCTATCCTCCATATCTGCCATCTTTGCTTTAATACTTTCCATTTCATCTTCATCCCACTCCTGGGCATCAACTAAATCGTTAATAGTTGAAGTAAACTCCCCCATTTTAGATTCAATGTGATCCATCCTCGTTTCCACCTCCTGAATATCAGTATGGAATTTTTTCATACAGGACATCATGTCAGCTTGTAGGGTGCTACGCAGCAAAAGCAGCATGTCTTTTAACACTGTGTCAATAACTGGCTGGTTGGTGGTGGGGAATTTCTCTATCCTGTCAGGCAATTCCCTTGTGTCATCCCCTGAGTCTGCCTCCGGCCCTGCCAACGGGGCTGCATCCAGGGCCATCCATCCTAAACCTAGCCTTGGCTGGGCTAGCCGTCTGTGGGGTGTTAGGACAGGATCAAGGGCTGCCCAGGGACCCGCTATGTTTACTTAGGGATGCAGATGAGGAGGGAGGAGAACGGGCGCTGTGTGCTGGGGTGGATGATGAGCCGGCACCATCTTGCCTACCTCCTTGTTGACAGAATGGGAAGAATTCCTGAGTTTTTGCGGTCTCCTGTCCTCCTTGCGCTTCCTCGTCATGTTCCCCTGGACTCCGTGGGTGCCCGAAACCAGATGGGGTGTAAAATACCTGTCAGATAAGCCATGCTGTGCCACTGTAGGTCCCGATCATGTGGAGGTCCGCTCTCAGACAACCATCATGGTCCGTGGCTAGCCACGCCCCCCGCAGTTACACAAGTTTTGCTATACACATGTTTATTCCCTTTGTGTGTATTGGAACAGAACAAAAAAGGAGGAAAATAATCAAATTGGACATAATGTCACACAAAACTCCAAAAATGGACTGGTCAAAGTTATTGTCACCCTTTCAAAATTGTGGATAAATAAGATTGTTTCAAGCATGTTATGCTCCTTTAAACCCACCTGGGGCAAGTAACAGGTGTGGCCAATATAAAAAAATCACACCTTAAAGCAGATAAAAAGGAGTTCACTTAGTCTTTTTTTTTTTTTTTTTTAATATTTTTATTTGGATTTTCAAAGTACAGTCAAATAGGGTAACAACAACCCCAGAGCAGTCATAGAAATGCAATATAACAAAACAATCAGATTTAACAGAGCAAAAGTGGTGACTTGCACTATAGTAACAAAAATAGTAATACCCTCAGGAGCAGAAACATGGTACAACAATTTAAGATTGGTTGTCTCATATAGTGGCCTAACCATAGCCATAACCAGTATAACAACGGGGTTCATTAGCTGTAAGTATAGTAGAGACACGGAAGTTAAAGAGCTCCAGGAACCTATGGTCGTTCTACGGTGGTTGAAAGGCAGAGGGGTCGGATAGATCAGAAACCTTGAGGTGGCCCAGCGAATTGGTGAGATCCCTTTTCAAATACCAGTCGGTATAACTAAATGGTTGCATGACTTCTTGCAGGACTTTCTGGGTTAATGTGGCCTCAATATAAGTACGCCATCTCGTGAGAAAACGTGAGGTAGAGCGAAAGTTTAGCATAATCGTGTCCAGCCTCTCTAAGTAGAAGAGTGATAGCATAGTTCTTTTGACTGCCTCCAGCGTGGGTGGTGTTGGTAAAATCCAGTGGGACATAATGGTCCTGCGGGCAACTAAGAGGCATAGATGGGCCCATTGTTTGATATTGAGTGGTGCCACTGCAGTTGTAGAGGATGCTTGTGGTGTGTAGTCAAACAAGCACAATAGATGGTCCTTCGGGATCCTATTTTTATTGATTGTGCAGATGTGAGTGCATACAGGGTCCAAGAATTTGGAGATAGCTGTACAGTCCCAAATACGGTGTAGCAATGTGGGGAGAGGCATGGAGCACCAGGGGCATTGCGCTTCAGTTGGGTCTGCTTCATTGAAGCGAAACGGATAGTAGGCTCTGTGCATGATCTTAAATTGTGTTTCACGCCATGTTTCTGATACAATAAGATTGCGGACGTTTCTGTACCCCTCAAGGATTTTTTCGGGCAGTTCATTGTCATCAAATAAGGTAGACCATTTTCAGAAGGGTGTGAGGTGGTATTTTTCTGATTGGTGTTGAACAAGGTAGGAGTAAAGACTGGAGATGGAATAATCATCTTTCTTTAGCACAGTATCAATGAAGGACAGACAGAAGGGATCAGAGTTAGATCCATAACAAGATCTCAGATAGTCAGTCATTTGATGGTAAAAGAAGAAATGTGATGGTGGCAGGGAAAATTCGCTTGACAGGGTCCGGAAAGGCTTAAATTTAGCAGGTTCACCATGGTAAACGGAGGTGACTTTCATGAGGCCCTAGTTCGCCATTGGTCAAATGCTTTGTGAAGAGTGGAAGGGAGAAACATAGGGTTGCCCTGAATTGGTAGATAGTGCAAGATACTTGGTGGTATTCCCAATAGTTTCCATACCTCCCTCCAAGCGACGACTGTATCTCTGATTTGAGGTGAGATGGTAGAGCATTAGGGTTGGAGTGAAGGATGGCCAAAAGGGTGTGTGGGGTGGCCAGGGCACTTTCGAGTAAGATATTGCAATATTTCGACTTTCCAGTCAACCAGTCCAGGCCCTAAGTAGGCATGAGAGATTATAGAACCTAATATTGGGTAGACCCGCCCCACCCTCAAACTTCGGGAGGCATAGTTTTTGCAATGCAATGCAAGGTTTAATGTGGGACCATATAAAAGTGGTCAATGCTCTATGGATTTTTTGCACATTAGAATGCTTTAATAAAGGAGGTATGGTTGGCATTGGATAGAGTAGACGTGCAAATGACACCATTTTAAAAAGGTGACATCTCCCAAAGAGTGAGAGGGGGAGGGCCGCCCACGCCTCCAGCTCCTTGATAATTTTTGTTATTAATGGAGGATAATTAAGTACATACAGTGAGGTGGGGTCACGTCCTATGTGGATGCCCAGGTAAGTGATATGATGAGTTGCTATAGCAAACGGGGATAGAAGTCTCCACCTAGCAGACAGTCGTGGGTTGAGTGCCAGAATTTTGCTTTTATCAAAATTTATACGAAAGCCCGAGCAAAGTCGAAAGGCCGCAAACAGTTCTTGGAGTTTGTCAAAGTCCGTGAGGGGGTCAGTGGAAAATAAAAGTATATCGTCTGCAAATAGGGCAGAGCGGAGAAATTGGTTACCAACAGTGACACCACTGATCCCTTCATACGAGTTGAGTAATCTGGATAGGGGCTCAATGGCAAAATTGAAGAGCAGGGGGGATAGGGGGCACCCTTGCCTTGTTCCCTTTGTTAGGGGTATAGAGTCTGAGACGAAATCAGGAGTAACAAGACGCACAGTTGACGATGCATACATTTGTTGCAGGAATTCGCATGATTGGGCCCGAAAAACCGAATCGTTCCATTACTTTGAACAGCCAAGACAAACTGACGTTGTCAAAGGCTTTTTCGGCTTCTAAAGAAATAATAGCGACATCTTGATTGGGGTGTGTTTTAGCGTGTTCTAGTGCCATCAGAACCTTACGTATGTTTAGAGTCGCTGAGCGGCCTGGGACAAAGCCAGATTGGGCCGAGTGTAACAGAGAAGGGAGCAGTGGGGCCAAGCGCGACACAATGATTTTAGAAAGGATTTTGATGTCCATGTTAATTAGGGAAATTGGGCGGTATGAGCCTGGCAACAGGGGATCTTTCCCTTTCTTGGATATCAGTTTAATGTGAGCCTGCGTGCCAGTAGGAAGGTAAGGGCCCCCAGCCCACATGACTGCATAGACATGTTGTAGGGTGTCAGGGATAAAGTCAGTGGTCAATTTATAGAATTCAGCCGTGTAACCGTCCGGACCTGGGGCCTTAGCAGATGCCAGGTTTTTGATCGTGTGCTGGATATCGTCAGAGGTGATAGGGGCGTTAAACTCCTCAAGTTGTGCAAGTTGAAGTTTGGGCAGATGAACCTTAGCCAGGAGAGCTTCCGCGGTGACACGGTCTGTCTGGTCAGCTGCATACAATTTTGTGTAGTATTCCGCAAGCAGGTTGCTAATTTCGGCAGCTGAGGTGACCAGTCGTATTTCTCAGGGAAGAAATATGAGTGGGTAGTCCCACGTCCCGAGCACAATTTGGCCAGTAGTTTGCCTGCCTTGTTACCGAATCTGTGGTAATGCAAATTAGCGTATGACATTTTAGCTGCTTCCTGTTGCTCTGCCAAAAGGTCAAATGTACGTTTAGCCTGACGCTATTCTCGTATAGTAGCAGGGGTGCGGCTTAGAGTTAGGTGTTTGTGCGTCAAATGTAGAGCTTCACTCGCTCGTTCGTATTGCTGCCTGCTATGTTTTTTAAATTGGGTGGTATAGGAGATGATCTTCCCCCTCAGGAAAGCTTTACCAGCTTCCCAGAAGAGATTTGGTTTAGTGATATGTTCTCCATTAGTTGAAGTGTATTCATTCCACGCTTCACACAGCATGTGACTGAAGTCGGTATAGATAGGAAGGAAAGCACCATGTGGGTGAGGGGGATGAGGGTTTATTATGTGCCATGCGTATAACGATAGGACTGTGATCTGATATTCTAGCATCTGTGATTTCCGAGTCGCATAAAGTAGTCATCAATGCAGGGGAGGCAAAGAAGTAGTCAATGCGTGAGAAAGAGTTGTGCGGGAGCGAGAAGAAAGTATATTCCTGATCCGTCTGGCGCATCAGACGCCACATATCTACATAGCGCATGGAGGCAATGGATCGCGCAAGAGGAGTCGAGTCAGACGTTGGGGGGGTAGAATTACGCGCTCCACGGGTTGTAACGCTTGTACGGTCTGCTAGTGTGGACATGACAGAGTTTAAGTTCCCACCCACTAAGTGAAGGGTTTCAGGGGCGGTAAGAATCCACTGTACCATGTCTTGGAAAAAGGAGGTGTCCGGGGCGTTAGGAGCATAGACATTGGTAATAGCAACTTGTTTGGTTCCTAAAGTCAAATGTAAAGTCAGTTTGCGGCCTGTTGAGTCCGCCCTAACCTCTCTAACAGTATGTCTTAGGTTCTTGTGTAGCAAGATAGCCACTCCAGCCTTACGGCCTATCGCCGGTGAGGTGTACACCGAGCCCACCCATAGTTTACGAAGACGTGTTAGATCGTCTGCGGACAGGTGTGTCTCCTGTAATAAGGACACATGCGCCCCGAGATGGTTCAAATGTCTAAGGACTGACATACGCTTGAATGGAGAACGAAGCCCCTTAACATTCCATGAGACAAACCTTAGGTGACTCCCACCGGCTGACGAGGCCATGTCTGAGGTAAAGCGATATATTGAGGCAGGGGCTTGCCATGGAGCACCCCTGTAGGCAATGCGTCTGCAGCATGAGAGTCACCAAAGTGTCCCAGGTCTCCTGAGGGTATAAGTACAAAACAGGTAAGTACGGACAGTAAACAGTCATCACTGGTACATAAAACAAATAGCAAAGAAACATTCAGGTGATAAGAACACCCGATACACTTCAAATACTTCACTTTTTTCCACATGAGGTTCTACTACCTAGCTTGGCTCCCGCTACTCGTCAGCTCCTCGTCTGATGCCCGTGAATAGGCTACGGGGAGAGGGAAGGGGGGGCAGGAGAGGTGGGCGATATGAAAGCCAGCTATACAGGGGTTTACGGAGTGAGCAAAGCGACTCCAGACAGAAGGGCAGGTGTTAGTGGGCGAGTGCTAAGCACTCGAGTATGGACCGATTAGTAGCTGGAGCCCCTATGGCATGCATGTTTAGGGATAGCCATAGAACAGCGTGGCGGCGGCAAAAACAAAAACATTTAACCATCAAACAGAAACAGGCATATATTAAGAACAGTAGGCTAGCTCAATTACCGCAACATAAGGTTCAGCAGGATACACATAAAAAAAAAAAAATTGTAAACCACGGATAAGGGGAAAAGAGAAAGGAAAAGGGGGGCAATACTACCCGTTTCCAAAGCGAGTCCGAGAAGAAAGTTTCTCTGTGGATGTTCAGCGATTGCCAGATCGGTCCTCCTTCTGGGTGACGCGGCTTCGTTTATAAGGAGGCTTAGTCAGGCTACGTTGTTGAGGTAGTGCAGATGGGGAAGGTGCTGGTGGAGAGGATGAATTCTCTGTAGAGTTGGCGTGGTCCATGTCCGTTCCCAGGGTGTTGATGTAGCTTTCCGCTTCGTCGGGTGTGGCGAAGGTAAGTTGTTCTCCGTCGTGCGTCTGTACGCGAAGGATAGCCGGGTAAGCTAACGAGAACTGGACTTGGGTATTATGTAGAGTGGTACATATCGCTGAGAAGGCTTTACGCTGTTTTATAACCTCCATGGAGTAGTCCGCGAAAAGCAGTAGTCGCGCCCAATCTACGGACAGCGTGCGCGTACGGCGAAATCTCTGCATAATGGCCGTCTTGTCAACATAGTTGAGGTACTTAATTATGACGTGGTGAGGTTTGACGCGACTTTCTGAGTATTGCCCAACGCGATGCGCCCTTTCAATGGTGCAGGATATGCGTAGTCCCAGTTGCTCAGGAAGGATTTTTGCACAGATTTTCGTGAGCTGGGTATTGGAAACTGATTCAGGGAGTCCAATAACGCGCAAATTGTTCCTTCTCGAATGATTTTCCGTCGAGTTTACCCCATATATCCCTATTTGCGGCAGTGATACGAGCCAACATAGCCGAGGCGGCCGTGAATTCATCCTCCAGTGATGAGACCCTGTTTTCAACATGCTCAAGTCTCTGTGCCTGTGCCTGCACTTCTAGATGTAGTTGTTCCAGCCCTCTATAGACTGCAGCATCCACAGTGGCAGTGAGCGTGGGGCCCAGCAGAGCTACAACTGCCTGTGCTATTCCAGCAGGAGAGGCAGGGTCGACGGCTGCTGGCAGTATAGGAGCTGTGGGAGGCTGTGGCTGTGTCAGCATCTGTGTCAGCGCCTGCACGGGTGACTGCATCAGCTCTGCCTGTGACAATGCGGTGGCCATCTTAGCTTCGGCAGCCGTCGGCTCTCCTGCGGGGGGTACCGCGGCGGTTGCTACACGTGCGTACGATCGCTCTACAAAGCGATCCATCTGTGCCCAGGGTGCAGCGGGGAAGAAGGGGGGGTCTCCCCGAAGCGTCTGCTTTTTTGTGTGGCCGGGTTTAAGGCCCCATACACACGAGAGGATTTATCCGCGGATACGGTCCAGCGGACCGTATCCGCGGATAAATCCTCACGAGGATTTGCGCGGATTTCCATCCGATGGAGTGTACTCACCATCGGATCGAAATCCGCGCCCAAATCCTCTGGCGATGACGTGTCGCGCCGTCGCCGCGATGATGACGCGGCGACGTGCGCGACGCAGTCATATAAGGAATTCCACGCATGCGTCGATTCATTATGACGCATGCGGGGAATCCCCTCGGACGGATCGATCCGGTGAGTCTGTACAGACCAGCGGATCGATCCGTGGGATCCGATTCCAGCGGATAGATTTGTTGGCACGTCAACAAATTTTTATCTGCTGGAATTCGGAAATATCCGCAGATAAAGATCCGCTGGAGCATACACACCAGGGGATCCATCCGCTGAAAACGATCCGCTGAGATTTTTCAGCGGATGGATCCTCTCGTGTGTATGGGGCCTTAGAGGAGCGCGGCGGGAGCTGGGGATATCTACCTCTCCCTCTTGTGGTGCCGGAACCGGAAGTCCACTTAGTCTTTGCATTGTGTGTCTGTGTGTGTCACACTAAGCATGGACAACAGAAAGAGGAGAAGAGAACTGTCTAAGGACTTGAGAACCAAAATTGTGGAAAAATATCAACAATCTCAAGGTTACAAGTCCATCTCCAGAGATCTAGATTTGCCTTTGTCTGCAGTGCGCAACATTATCAAGAAGTTTACAACCCATGGCACTGTAGCAAATATCTCTTGGCGTGGATGGTAGAAAAAAATTGATGAAAGGTTGCAACGCAGGATAGTCCGGATGGTGGATAAGCAGCCCCAAACATGTTTCAAAGATATTCAAGCTGTCCTGCAGGCTCAGGGAGCATCAGTGTTGGCACAAACTATCCGTCGACATTTAACCACTTAAGGACCGCCTCCTGCACATATACGTCGGCAGAATGGCACAGCTGGGCACATGCACGTACAGGTACGTGCTGTGCTATTGTCCAGCCGTGGGTCGCGGGTGCACGCCCGCAGAGCGCACCCGCGACCCGGTCCGAAGCTCCGGGACCGCTGGATCGCCGCTGGCGTCCCACGATCGGTCCCCGGAGCTGAAGAACGGGGACAGCTGTGTGTAAACACAGCTTCCCCGTTCTTCACTGTGGCGGCGTCATCGATCGCGTGATCCCTTTTATAGGAGGACACAATCGATGACGTCACACCTACAGCCACACCCCCTACAGTTGTAAACACACTTTAGGTCACACATAACCCCATCAGCGCCCCCTGTGGTTAACTCCCAAACGGCAATTGTCATTTTCACAATAAACAATGCATTTTAAATGCATTTTTTGCTGTGAAAATTACAATGGTCCCAAAAATATGTCAAAATTGTCCGAAGTGTCCGCCATAATGTCGCAGTCACAAAAAAAAACGCTGATCGCCGCCATTAGTAGTAAAACAATTTTTTTTTATAAAAATGCAATTAAACTATCCCCTATTTTGTAAACACTATACATTTTGTGCAAACGCTTATTGCGATTTTTTTTACCAAAAATAGGTAGAAGAATACGTATCGGCCTAAACTGAGGACATTTTTTTATATATATTTTTGGGGGATATTTATTATAGCAAAAAGTTAAAAATATTGCATTTTTTTCAAAATTGTCGCTCTATTTTTGTTTATAGCGCAAAAAATAAAAGCCGCAGAGGTGATCAAATGCCACCAAAAGAAAGCTCTATTTGTGGGAAAAAATGGACGCCAATTTTGTTTGGGAGCCACGTCACACGACCGTGCAATTGTCAGTTAAAGCGACGCAGTGCCGAATCGCAAAAAGGGGCAAGGTCCTTTAGCTGCATTTTGGTCCGGGTCTTAAGTGGTTAAATAAAATGAAATGCTATGGCAGGAGACACAGAGACATAAAAAGGCAAGACTACAGTTTGCCAAAATGTACTTGAGTAAGCCAAAATCCTTCTGGGAAAACGTCTTGTGGACAGATGAGACCAAGATAGAGATTTTTGGTAAAGCACATCATTCTACTGTTTACAAAAAACGGAATGAGGCCTACAAAGAGAAGAACACAGTACCTACAGTGAAATATGGTGGAGGTTCAATGATGTTTTGGGGTTGTTTTGCTGCCTCTGGTACTGGGTGCCTTGAATGTGTGCAAGGCATCATGAAATCTGAGGATTACCAAAGGGTTTTGGGTCGCACTGTAGAACCCAGTGTCAGAAAGCTGGGTTTGCATCCAAGATCTTGGGTCTTCCAGCAGGACAATGACCCCAAACATACGTCAAAAAGCACCCAGAAATGGATGGTAACAAAGCGCTGGAGAGTTCTAAACTGGCCAGCAATGAGTCCAGATCTAAATCCCATTGAACACCTGTGGAGAGATCTAAAAATTGCTGTTGGGAAAAGGCGCCCTTTCAATAACCTGGAGCAGTTTGCTAAGAAAGATTGGTCCAAAATTCCGGCTGAGAGGTGTAATGCCGCGTACAGACGGTCGTTTTTTGTGATGAAAAAAAAACAACGTTTTGAATCATGAAATAAAACGACGTTTTTGAAACTTCATTTTCAAAAACGACGTTGCCTACACACCATCGTTTTTTAAAATGCTCTAGCAAAGCGTGGTTACGTTCAGCACGTACGACGGCACTCTTTTCCATTGAAGCTAGCTTCATAACTTGCTTCTGAGCATGCGCGGGTTTAAAAACTTTGTTTTGAAACGTCGTTTTGCCCACACACTATAATTTTCATTGACACAAAAAACGACGTTTTGAAAAACGACACAAAAAATTCGAGCATGTTCGAATTTTTTTTCCGTCGTTTTTCAGAAGACATAAAACGACGTTTTCCGCACACACGGTCATTTTAAATGACGTTTTCAAAAACGTAGTTTTTTTTCATCACAAAAAACGACCGTCTGTACGTGGCATAAGAAGCTTATTGATGGTTATAAGAAGCGACTGATTTCAGTTATTTTTTCCAAAGGGTGTGCGACCAAATATTAAGTTAAGGGTGTCAAGAATTTTGACAAGCCCATTTTTGGAGTTTTGTGTGACATTATGTCCAATTTGCTTTTTTACCTCCCTTTTTTTGTTTTGTTCCAATACACACAAAGGGAATAAACATGTGTATAGCAAAATATGTGTTACTGCAATACTATTCTGTGAGAAGTACTTGATTTTCTGGAAAAATTTCTGGGGTGCCAACAATTTTGGCCATGACTGTATATAGTTACATAGTCAGGTGCACTGCATTATTTTCTTTGTTGGTTTTGACATGGACATTCACTGTATTGTTTATTAAAGCAGAAGAGACTCCATCTTGTTCTGTAACCTTCACCTAACACACAGACACATCTGCTCTCTCTGGGCCATATTCTCATACATTTCAGGCGGCGTAACGTATGTACTTTACGTTACGCCGCCGCAAGTTTAAGTGGCAAGTGCCGGATTCCCAAACCACTTACCTGTAAACTTGCGGCGGCATCACGTAAAGTCCACCCGCGTAAGCCATCCTAATTCAAATGATCCAGGCAGGGGGCGTGGATCATTTAAATTAGGCGCGCTCCCGCGCCGATCGTAATGCGCATGCTCCGTCGGGTAAATTACCCGACTTGCATTGCGCTAAATGACGTCTCACGGACGTCATTTGTTTTGACTGTAACGTAAATGGCGTCCAGCGCCATTCACGGACGACTTACGTAAACGACGTTTAATTTTGAAATTTCGACGCGGGATCGACGGCCATACTTAACATTGAGTACGCCACCTAGGGGGCATCTTTATCTTTACGCCGCGTATCGCTTACGGAAACGACGTTAAAACACTACGGCGGGCAAGCGTACGTTCGAGAATCGGCGTGACTAGTCATTTGCATATTCTACGCTGACCGCCACCTAGCGGTCAGCGTAAATATTGCAGCCTAAGATACAACGGCGCAAGCTGTCGTATCTTAGGCATGTTTAAGTGTATCTCAGTTTGAGAATACACTTAAACATAGGAAACGGACTTACGTAGGCGTATCTGTTGATACGCCTACGTAACTTGTTTGAGAATATGGCCCTCTGTCTCTACTCCCCTCTCAAGGTTTTACTTTTGCAATTGTTCTATTCGCTAGCTTTTAATAATATATTCCTATTTGTTAGCTTTTAATAACATATTTCTATTTGTTAGTTTTTAATAACATCTCACACCACCACTTTCTTATCTATGTATAAAATAACATGTAATAATAAATTATGACACTGAACAGACATTTTACACATAGTGATTGCATCCTGTGCATCTGTTCCTGCAGCTGCACTATTAACTTCTGTTTTTAGAGTCCCAATCAGAAATATTTCCATAACAGTTTATTGGCGAGCCAGCCAGGAGTTTGGCAGAGTCTCTAGAAGGAACCGCACTTTGATTGGGATCATCGGGAACGCAGACCTCTAAATGCCGGCTAGGTAAGCTGTCCTTAAGCTTGCTATATTTCTGCCATTCCTATGTATCCTATCTGTCGGTTCTCAAGGAAACCAGACCACTCTCTGACCTTTCTAGTTGGGTAACGTGTGTGTGTGTGAATGTGTTTGTGTCCCCCTTCACAGGTTGGACTGTGTGTCGATAGGGAGAATCCTCTTCAGTTCCCTGCGTTGACTCCTTGTGGGCGACCTGGGTCAGAGGCGCATGGAAGGGTCAGATAAAACCCAGAGAAGAGAATAGAAGAGACGAGGAGAGTTTCTTAATGAGGATTTTGTCTATTGTTATAAACCTCTTCTACCCATGTAGATAAGTGGAGACTATTCTTGTAAATCTGCAGATTTGCTGTACTATTTGTTTTAGAGGCAAGAGGGTATAGGCACAAGTAGAGAAGACTAGCCAGTCATTATGGGCATTAAATTAAATGAGGGAATGAAGGGTGAGAGGCCTTCAGATAATGCCCAGCACAAGATGAGCGCTACAGAATATATGAACCGAAAGTACAGTTCCGCCTATACTGAGCCCCTAGATAAATGGATAGAATGGACAAAAGGAACAGCTAAACCTTTAAAATCTGAAGGGACTTTTGATTTGCAAGTATGACAAACTTTTCTGCACAATTATGGCCCACTACTGTGCAGTGAAGGACTGTGGAGAATAGCTTGCGCATGGGAGACAGAAGCTAAAGTAGCAAATCCAGCTGGCTTGACAGAGATGTTTAATGAAAGCACTGCCTAAATGTACTATGCTTGGCCAGAAGACTCTGTAGAAGAGGACCTCCCACCTTATGTGGCTGCCAGTTTGGCTTTAAGGGGTCCATCCACAAAAGCACAAGAATTATATTATATTGTGGTTGAACTGGATGGACTTGTGTCTTTTTTCAACCTGACTAACTATGTAACTACGAAGAATTGAACTAAGGACAGGTTGGGCTTTGAAGGCACACGATACAAAAATTGTAGAAAACTAGAAAAATTTATTATAGATATAGAAATATCATAGAAACCGTTATAAATAAAAAATCACAAAGTGAAGTTCAATTGACAACTGGTTTACCACACACGGTTCACATACATTGTATAGTTCTAACATAAAAAGCTTAAGATAAAAAGCATAATTATAAAAAACGTTATATCACCTTCATAATACCATCCACAGATTATACTCTCCTATCTGGTTGAAACAAATTTCCTTGTGAATTACAATCAGTGATAGGCCAATAAAAGACCGTTCGTTGATTACCACCAACGCGGGATACCCCTTGTAAGTTATATTCAACCTTTATAGGACTTTCTTTATTGTTCTATCACTCATTTTTTAGTTTATGCACATACCTTCAATATAAGAACCCCCACATGATATGATTCTTCCCCCCCCCTTTCTCTTTTCAATCTCTTCCCCCCCCCCTTTCCTTTTTTTCCCTCTTTTTTTCTCTCTGTTTCTTTCTTTTTCCTGGTTCTTTTTCTTTCTTTTCTTTCTCTTTTTTCTTCTTTTTATGGAATTCCCCCCTTTTATATGGAAGTCTCAGGGGGAGGGCTCTCTCTCTGCGTGCTTCGTTGCGCATTGCTGCATTGAGATAACATGTTTATAGTTCTTTATCTGGCTGTCCACCACGCAATCTCTGTAGCATGGGTGGACATCTATATGTACTTCTGTTGTAATATATTTTTATTGTTTTTCTTAAAATTTCTTAAAATGTAATGTTTTTCTGTTTTGTGATTTACATATACCTGTAGACTGATGCTGTTTCTTGTATATGTTTTATTAGAATGAAATATCTATGCTCCTGAGGAAGCGCTAATTCCATAAGCGCGCAACATGTCGAGCAAATCCTCCTAGTCCTCTGGACAACCATCTGGTCACTTGTGATATAACGTTTTTTATAATTATGCTTTTTATCTTAAGCTTTTTATGTTAGAACTATACAATGTATGTGAACCGTGTGTGGTAAACCAGTTGTCAATTGAACTTCACTTTGTGATTTTTTATTTATAACGGTTTCTATGATATTTCTATATCTATAATAAATTTTTCTAGTTTTCTACAATTTTTGTATCGTGTGCCTTCAAAGCCCAACTCACTAGTCCTTAGTTCAATTCTACATTATCGGGGCGGTGGCACATCTAATACCGGTGCATCCGTATTATCACCTTACGCTTGATGCACACCAAATTAGGGTTTTTTTTCTTCATAACTATGTAACTATGTAACTATATTTAACACACAAAAGATGAGCTGGGCAATATTGTGGATAGCAGAAGTTTAACAGCCCCATATCAACCTACAAAGAGGGATTTGGCTCATATCCTAGAAACAGATGATTGGCATAAATCAAAAAGCACAAATGCAAAATTAAATCTCTCTGAACTTTGGCCAGAGAAAGAGAGATAGGGGTCAATTCACAAAGCTTTTTTTGCCGATACCGGTCGTTATGTAAACGATTTCACACGTTATTGAAGCAAGTCCAATTCACTAAACGATTTAACGCTTGTAAAAATCATCAAATAACGTTTCACTACACGGAACCGATATTTTTAGTTTTGAGTCGTTATTGAACGTATTGATCGTTGTTTTAACGACTCAAATCGTTAAATATGTACAGAAGTGCAATTCACAAAGGTTTTTTAGACAGTTAACGATCGCTAAGCAATCGTTAAATAAGCACCTCCCTGAGGGTGGCGTTATGACATTTCCCAGGCGATATTTCATTTGTTGAGAGGAATTTTTTGGCGGTTCAGGCTTGTAGTAAATTTTGTTAGGAGTTTTGTGCAAGATGGAACCATTTGGATGTGCTCTATTTGAACTGAAACTGATCCAGAGGCGAAGGAGGACACGTCAGAATGTCGTTCAGATAGAGAAACGTGTATTCCGTTCACGTACCTTTTTGGATCAATTTACTGAAACCCAGGTGATAGCCAAATTCAGATTATCCTCTCCCATGATACATTCCCTGTATGATGAAATACACTTGGCCCTAGAAACACGCACGCGGAGAAGTAATGCAGTACCAGGTCTTGTGCGTTTTTTGGCAGTACTTCATTTTTTAGGAAAGGCCTCATACCAACATGTCAGTGGTGAGATTGTTGGCATCTCACAACCCAGTTTTTCCCGCTGCTTGGTGGAGGTCCTGCAAGCACTGCGACAACTTGCTCCAAAATACATACATATGGGCAAGTCACGTGAAGAGCGGGATCAAATAAAACGTGTTTTTTTTGACCTAGCAGGAATGCCCAATGTCATTGGGGCAATAGACTGCACCCATGTGCCATTATGTCCCCCATCAGAACAGGAGCACATCTACCGAAACCGTAAGGCTTACCATTCCCTCAACATCCAGGTGATCTGTGATTCAAACCTCATAATCCGTGATGTTGTCACCGGCTTTCCAGGATCCTGTCATGATGCCCATATATTGCGCCAATCGGGAATATATGATACTCTGGACAAGGACTTAGAAAATAATGGATGGCTGCTGGGTAAGTGTGCTCCACTGTTTATTTTATGGTGTGTTTTCCAGTTATAAATGCGTATTTATTTTTTTATTCCATACTAGACTGACATTAGTGCTATATCAGTAACATGACAGCTCAACAGCTTTACAATAATCAGTATTTCAAAAACATGTAATAATAAACTCAGAATTTAAATGTCCAAAATACTTTCAAGTACTTTTTAGTTAGCTATCACCTGGTTCAAGGTCCACAAATCTTTCCTTTCTCATGTGAGGTGTATTGTTGTTCCACATGTTCCGTGTGCACTGAAAAGTAGTCACTACTTCAAGCTTGCTTAAGTGATGTATTACACTATCATATTAAGACATCACATGAGAGAGCTAGGAACTACTTATCAAAAAACACATGACCAAGGTGTGCCAAAGAAGCCACCCACCAGAATTAAGTACAGTACCTATATGTAAATGATTGCAGCATAAGATGCAACAATTGTGTCAGTAGTTGATTTACTTGAATGTATAGTTAATATTTAAATCTGGGAGTTCAATACTATCCCTTAGGTTAACCCCCCAATATGCATAACATCAAGCAGCACTACCAAGCACAACAATCACCCCCCCCCCCCATTGTGCATATGTATTGTACATGAAAGAGACATGTCCCTCTGGTCCTCCGTTATAGTCCCATATGAGGTCTGCACTATAGTATTGAAATATTTATGACAGGCAGACTTTTCCTCCAGCATGCTTTGTTTTAATAACATTCACATGCACTACAGTAATCATGGCCCACAACTGTGGTATGCTGTTGTGTTGTGAGTTAAGTGCCATTAATGCTCAATCAAAAGTACAAATCCAGAACCTTGCCCCCCAAATAATTTTAAAATGTGCTTTATTAGACGTATGTTATCCATATGTGACTAACAATGGAAAATTTTCTAAAATGACCACACAATTGGCCACTACATCATGTGATTTAGCATGATTTCTTCTATACTTACAAATAAACTTATATTGTTTTAAAAATTATAGGAGATGCTGGTTACCCCTGTCTACCATGGCTCTTAACACCTATCAACAGGCCATCCTCTCCTGCAGAAGCAGCTTACAATGTTGCTCATACCAAAACAAGAGTGGTTATCGAAAGATGCTTTGGTGTCCTAAAGAGCCGTTTCCGTTGCATGTCCTTGTCTGGTGGATTCCTTCAGTATTCCCCCAGTAAGGTAGCTGATATGTTCCTAGCATGCAGCATTCTCCATAACATTGCAAGGCATGGAGGACTACAAGAGGAACTAGACACCACAGTGGAGGATGACATGCCCACAATTCCAGTGGAAAATGATCACAGGGGAAACGCAGCAAGAAGTAAACTGATTACAAACTATTTTTCAGGTAATAAACCACCGTAACATGTTTTTAATTTTCCAAACATCATCAGAAATGATCACAAACTTGCATTATTAAGTTGAAGAGACAGACATGCTGTAAAATGAATTATTTGGGCTGATCTTGTTTATCAATGTCAAATCTTAACCAATGATGTTTTTTTTATGATTTCAGGTTAACCCAACTATAAAAACTTTGGAGAAATAACATAAAATTAAGACAGGAGTACAAAAAATTGCCAAAAAATGAATCTTTATTTTGTTTTTGTATTTTCACTTTGTTTTACTTCTTTTGCATTTATTTTTTATCTTGTAAAACATTCAACATTAACAGTTTCAAACATATAAAATAAAAGTTTCACTTAAAAGTCTTCTACAAAACAAAAGTGTGTTTGAATTCTTTATTGCAACAAGTGTAAGTGTGGGTTATACACGCAAAAATTCTGTTCATCTGCTAATAAGTACCAAAATTTTTTTGACATTAGTGAGAAGCAATAAAATAGAAGACCGAACTGTGTGCCAAAGACAGTTGAAATGCTGCAGTTGCCTGAAACCATGTCCTTGCCAGAAAGATGGTGAATGAAATGAGTGCTGTTAACTGCGTTGTGTGGGAGAGGGGAGAAATGAAATAAAACTAAAATAAATACCACCAATTGGCGTAATGGCAGATGGCTATAGCCAACCTAAGGTAAGGAGAGTAAGTGACCTGTAAAGAAGCCGTTGATATGCAAACCAATAAATAACACAATAATTGAATCATAATATTATATTTTTGGTGTGATTTATTGTTTTGGATATCATCACCTTCATCACTGGTCAATTAACTCTACCTTTGGTTGCCTATAGTCATCTACCATTACCCGAAATGTTATATATATTTTAATTTCTCCTCTCCACCCCACACCGCAGTTACCATCACTCATTTCATTACTGAGAAACAATGCACGTTAGTTAAAATGTTAACTATTCCAGGCAGGGCATTTGAAAGATTGAAAAGCGGTCGTCTACAACTTGCAGAAACATTTTTAACCTCATTAGTCAGGAAATGATATCTACATTCCATACCAATAACATGTGGTTTCAAAAGTAACAGAAAGTCAAATTACAGCCAACACAACATCAAAAATATATGGTTGGGCAAGATGGTGTATGGAACCATTTGGATGTTTGTTTTTTTAATATGAATTAAACTACTGGCGAAGAAGACGACGTCAGCAACTAAAATATGTGTATTTTGTTTTAAACTTTACAGAAACACAGGTGATATCAAGATTGCAATTATCAGCTACTTTGCTTTATTCTTCATAGGAGGAAATACACATTACTTTTGAAAACCACACAGAGAAACATGGTCCTTGCTGTGACAACAACAATGGATGGCGCAGTTTAGTCACAGAGTACAGATACAAATCCAAGCACTTGAGTGAAAAATATCAATAATTTACATCCACGTGGATAAAATATAAAAAAAAAAAATTTAGATCCAATAGTGTGCCTTCCTGACGGAAGAAAAGCATGAAAAACCTGTCACATTTTCTGCTGTGACAAAGGGACAACTATGTCTGTTTCAAATGCGTAGACGTGATGTTATGTGATGTATTCTCCTATTAAACGAATATGATTGATGCTTTTATGTAGTGCTGATGAATTATATCTCTACTCTGTAACTTCAACTCTAGTATTATTGATAGTTCACTTCTACTTTTCAACAATCCTACCACTTTTTTGCCTTACAACAAAAAAATGGTTCTGCTTTTGAACAAAAAATATACATGTTAAAACAAATATTTGACAATATTGTTGCACTTGCATTTCAACGTGTATATACCAACAATTAGGAAAACCGTAATGATAACAGTAATGAATACTAGAACATGCTCGATAGATAAAAATAGATTTCACATAATTCTCAACCTTTTTTGAAATGTTTTCAGAGGCAATAATGTCATAGAAAAAATCCCATATAACATTAATTGTATATCTATTGAAAATAAAATCAAAGCTACATAACTGTCTAAAGACGTTTCATTGGTCATCCAACCAGCTTGATCAATGATGGCCATTGAAACATCTAAAACTCAAATACAAACGTCATGTTGATTACACATATTTGGTACAGATCTGCAACGACATGGTCAAATGAGATATTTAACTGGAGAAAGCATCTATATAGCAGTCAACTTTGGGCAATATATGACTTAACAATGTTGCGTGCTGAGTAAAAATTTAAAGAACAAATGTTTGCAAGCTCTTTAAATTCAAACTCAGTTGTGAATTATGTGAAATGTATTAAAAAAAAAAAAATTGTACTTCTTATAACATTTACATATCCTGAATAGTAAAATCATCATTAGCATCATTTTCGATAATACTTTCACATACAAAACTGCTGTGGTTGCTGCTGGTTAGATTCCGAGCATTATGAGATTGCTCACCAGGAGATGGCAGATGTGCTTCTAAGAGTTCAGTTAGTTTGGCCATAAAGGAGAGCTTCTGCTGGCGATAGGTGTGTTGAGCTGCATTATGTTGCTCTAGGAGA